>NW_025335727.1:13998604-14213604 GCF_004798865.1 Varanus komodoensis | reverse complement strand
TCCCTGTATGGCTATCTGTGCAGAGAAACGGTACTGCTTGCACAGACCTCCTTCCTCTCACCCAGCCCTCCCTCCCCATGTCTGTCTGTGGTGCTGGTACAAGGCATCTTCACAAGTGACCCCAGCCAGCCAGCCCGGCAGCCAGCCCGCCCCCTTGCAGGTCTCTATCAGTCTCTAACTTTACAAAACCTTCTTGAGTGAAATCAGAGAGGGAATATGACTATATTAGAATATAGTTCTAATATAGAATATAGCATATAATTAGAATATAGCTAGAATATAGTAATGTGATGTCATGAGACTCTAGGAGCTTCTGACTGACAAATACCCATATATACTGGTGTGTAAGAGCCCCTTGAAACTGAAAATAGTTAAGCAAAAATTGGAGGTCACCTTATATACCGGACATGTGACAAACATCAGACAAACAGCACAAAATATCAACCTCATAAGCAAGTTTCCTTATATGGTGGTATATACAGTAGATAGTTTCTCACATACCCATGTTCTCATGGTCTAGTGCATGTTCTCATGCAGCCCATAATGTCACAATTTCAAAACTGGTTCACCATGTGGCATGGGAAGCTTCTGCTCAAATACAAAATACCATTTGTTGTTCAACTTTCATCCAATACATATATACGTACTATTAATGACCTTCTTGGACCTGTTGCTATGATTAGGAATAATTTTCCAAATAGCCTACATGTATTGTACCCTTTTCTTGTACAATATTATTCCACCTTTTCTTTTGATATCTAGAGAAAAGTCCATCTCTTATTGTTAATGCATATAGAGTGCATCATACACATGTTTACACTGAAAAATGTCCTATAACTCCCAGCTATTGTGGTTTGGAAGGATTGTGGTTTGGGGGTGACTGGTAAAACAAAGTATGTTGTTGCATGTGGAGCCTTTCTAAATGACAGGTTGTCAGTTGAAAAGCAAAGAGAAGGAAGTCTCTGTAGAATGATAATAAGCAAAATATATTCCCTATAGTTATAAAAATCAGAAATCAGTACAAATGCTTAACTTTCACTCTGTAACAGTGGATAGTATATTACTGTTTACTATATAATCTGTGTAACTATTTATGTTTTATATATAACTTGGTATTGAAATAGGTTCAATAGATCAAAGGAACTATATTTTGTCTTCTCTAAATATGAGAAAATAATTGGGCAGGACTTATAGTACAAACACATCAAACACCTGCACTCCTTGATTTAGTTAAGATTATTTTAGGAATTAAATATGAAGTGAATAACCACAAATGAAAACATTTCATATTGTAAACAGATATATAAAGGTTTACATTTCAGTGCTGATAAGTTTTGAATATAAAAATAATAGATTTATTTAGGAAACAGTGCTTATAATTAGCAGTAAACCAGAGGTTATTTTGTCACCAGAGTTTAGACTCTGGCAGCTAATGTGACAAGGGTAAAGAATAATTATTGACAAAAATAGAAACATTAATGGTTGGTATGAACATGATATCAGATTAAAATAATTAGGATCTATAAAGGAAAATATAAATGCAGATCATAAAAGACCACTCTGTCATTAGAAGAGCTTTTGCTTAATTTTGTATTGTGGCATTTCTGTAGTTGTGATCATAATGCTCTTCAATACGTGTGGAGCAAAGCTTTCCAAATAACCTAAAATAAGAGTAGATTATGTCCAATCTTACACTGGCATAAAAAATACCAAAAAAAGTTATAACCCCCAATAACAACTGCATAGTTACTAAGAAAATAATCAGAAGAACCAGTGCAAGCAATGCCTAGTCTAATTGATTTATAATGAGTTGTGGACCGCTTTGTGCAACAGCTTATGCAAGTGGAATCAATGCAAGTGGATTTGGCACTTGTGTAAAGATGAACATGAGATTTCTGGAAGGCATAGGAGGCTGAATTAGCAGAATGTCACCCTTGGTTAAAATCCACTAATGTTTAGCTCACACAATCCATGTAATGTATCTGAATCACAGAAGGCAAATCTTCTAGGAGTATGTTTTAAGTAAGTCTTTACTGTTTCTATCAGACACGATGAACAAGAATATGTATGATGACAGAAACAATGTATTGATGCTTCAGCATTTTTAATGTAGATTCTTGCTCTTGTGGTTTTTGTAAAAAATATATACTAACTAATGATGTCTATGTGTTTGTGGAGAAAGAGAAACACTATTGCTCCCAGTGTCTTGGAAAATATTTTAATTATAATTTTCCAGCAGAATGTACAATCCATCTAAGGAATGTCAATCACTTTGCTGTGAAAGATATGGTACTTGGGAGCTGTCACTCATGTCTGCTATGAGTGAAGAAGGTTTTCAGAATTGGTGTCCCTGTACTTATTAAATGCAGATACAGGAAACCTGAATTAAACCCAGACTGATGGATAACACGGTTCATTTTTAAGGATTGCAATGATTGCTATACTTGCATTATTAAGACTTGAAGAATTTATGATCTGTTAAATTCAGAATCCAGTGTTTCTTCAAGCAAATTGATCAAGGGTTTCCATCGCTACGATAACAGGTTTAATCATAGAAAGTTTAGAATACTAATTGCAATCAATATGTTACAAAATATTAGTAACTAGTAACTGGATTTTATTAGGTCATGTGACTTATTTTTAAGTGAAAAGTATCTGTAAAATGGCTTATCGGTGTTATTCAGTGGCTTATTGAAGCCCTTTTTATTGTTTGGTTGGAGCTGGATGCTTAATTTAGTGCATTATAGGAGGCTACCATTTATCTTTCCAGATAAATATGGAAAGAGATCTGCCCTTTAACTGTCCAAAGTGTACAAAAAATCCATGTATTTTGACTATCTATTAACTTTCACGAAGGAAGTAGGTAATTTAAAGGACCATGTATATTAGTTTTAACATGTAAACACTTTTAACAGTATTCCAGAGTTTATCCATATTATAACCTCTCCCCAAAAAGAGGCAATTACTGGGCATGCTGAGACATGTATTTTAAAGATGCTTTAGCGATATCCTACTACCCCTTGTTAGCTGATTTGGCTAACCCCTTGTTAAAGAGACATTGTGGTGTTCAAGAAACATGGAATAAAAATTTTTCTAGTGTTCAGTATAACCTAAGTCCACTGACATTCTTGATACAGATGCTAATTGAACAATTCATTGATAAAGCAAAATAGGACGCTCCAGGATTCCTTCTTAAGGCCCTGTGTCTCATATTTATTTGCGGTTTATATTCATAAACACAAATCATTGGTTCAGTATGACTGATCAGCTTCTAAGTACTTCCACTAGCAAAGAAGACTATGAAGCTGTAGAAGTAGCAAGGGCAAACCTGGATCCTAATCAATGTGGCAACTACAGGTATTACCATTCAGCCATGGCTGGCAAATAAAAAATGGCAAACACTCATCAGCCCTCGCTAACTGATCTAAACTAAAATCACCTTATCAGTCCAAGTGTGCCACAAAAACATTCCCTTAGCAATTTTAAAGTTTGATTTGGCATACTGTTGATTGAACATGAGAAAACAGACTGAAGTGTAATTGCCATGATATTATTTACAACATGTCCCTATCAAGTGCAACTGTGGAAGGAACCATACCCATCTTAGTACACAGGGAACCTAATGCTGTCATTTGGAGGGGAATCCCAATGAGTGATTCCAGAATGGATCACGGTAGAAAATCTAATCTTCATGGAGAAATCCCCCAAATTTAGTGCAGATTAACAGATAAGCCCAATAGGCAAGGTCCTGAAAGCCAACCCCACTTTCTTTAGTGGGAAGTTCCATCCTTTTTCAGGATATTTGTGGCAGGGGGTTCTCCATCCCTGCTTTATGAAACAGAGTATTATGATTTGAAAATACTGGCGGATATAGTTATTTTATTCTTTAGGGTTCAATTTCTGTATACAAGCAACATCTGTAGCTCAAAATGAAACATGAATAATAAGCTTCTGTTTTGCTATTTATTTTTAGGATTTATTTATGATAAAACTTAACCCCTTTATCTCATATTTTTGAACAAATACTTTCATTCAAAATCTGAAAACTTAGAATAAAAATTGTCATAAAATTTGACCCAAGAATCGGAATACAGTAAAACAATATGTAGTAATACATGCATACTTAGTGCATAATAAATTCCATAGCTGTGTACTGAAATACACTCAATTCACTCTAATATAGATGTCAACAGTTAATTGACAAACAAATTCATTGTTTATTATCTATATTCTTTCCTTTTTTCCCCCGCTCAGTCTGCTGCAGAACAGGCCAAGGCTAGATTGCAGTTGGTTCTTGAAGCTGCTGGTAAGTAAAGAAATGAACATATGGATAAAAGAAATAATACTGGTGCTTATTTTGACCACAACTCATCTAAGTTGTCATTTAAATATAGTTAATGGCGAAATCAACGCAGCTGTTGTAAATAGTTACTTGATAGCTATACCTTGATATGGGCCTGATAGCTTATAGCTACACTTCTTAGTGATTTAAATACTATTTCTTCTTTGCAACACAATATTGGAGGGTCCTAGAACATCTCAAGATCAGTAGCTAATAGATATTTTAAAAATCCCTTAATATGCTTCTTCAGTTCTGCTCACCTTTCACATTAGTTTTGCATGCATGTTTTTGTCTAAAAGATTTTGCTGCATTTTCTCTGCTTCATCATATATTCAGAAAATTCTATGTAGAAATTCTGTTCTATGCAGTTTTATTTTCTTGAACCTTATAGTGAAACATATAGATATAGTTTAGTGAATATGGTTTCTCAAAAATATTTTGTCCAAAATCAAAATGTTTTCTATTCCTATTTCTAGCAAATGTTCTGTTCATGTTTTCCAGTGTAATGTTATGTATTGCAGTTTCAAACTTATGCATTGTTCTCCCTTTCTTTGAATATGTCTCTGAAACATATAATTATAAAGTAGATGTGACAGTGCAGAACAATTTGTGTATAGTGCTCTAAGCTGTCATACCTCATTTTTTAAATTTAACACCTAAAAGTATATTAAGGATAATATAAGTTTTGTGTCATTGTGATTGGAGGCATAGCTTTGAAAGCTTATTTCAGGTTTTTGTGATACTTGTTAAGCTAAAATACTTAAAATTGTAGTTAAATTGAGGTTCATATTACTCTGAAATGAATTAGGGAATTAGAAAATACATTTTATTTAAACAATTTGAAATCACTTTATTTATGTCTGCCCATCTGACACAGCATACCAAGCCAAAAACAACCCTGCCAGAACACAAGTAAAATATAATATACAATAATTAAAAATTAAAACAAAACAAAGCAAAAGCATGGTATAAACACTATTTCAATCAAGGACAATAAAATGTTACAGCTCATATTTTAAAAATGCACACTAAAATGGTAAGGGTCCACAGTGTACTTAAAACTCAACTTTCTTGAAAAGACCGGAGTAAATAGTTGGTTTTCATCTGGTGCCAAAAGAAGGTGCCAGACAGTTCTTCTGGGGGAAACTTCATTTAAACACAGGAAAGAAAAAGTGTACAAACTGGATTTGCATTTCTTTTTCACAATTAAGACTTACAATAAATAATACTTTGTAATAGCATGGGAAATTTATGTTTAGGCATAAATTTAGGCAATGCCTCACTGAAGGAAGGCTGGGTCCCTGCCCCTTTAAAGGAGGCCCATCCTGAAGAAGGCATCTCTGAACCTAGAAGCGGCCACCAATTACAGACCAGTGGCCAACATTCTGTTCTTGGGCAAGGTGTTAAAGCGGGTGGTGGCTGGACAACTCCAAGCACTCTTGGATGAAACGGATTATCTGGACCCATTTCAGTCCAGTTTCAGACCCAGTTATGGTACTGAATCTGCCTTGGTCGCCCTGTACAATGAACTATGCACAGGGGGAGAGCATCCCTGTTGATTCTCCTGGACCTCTCAGCGGCTTTTGATACCTTCGACCATGGTATCCTTCTGGGTAGGCTGGCCGTGTTGGGAGTTAGAGGCTCTGCACGGCAATGTTTCCACTCCTGTTTGGCCAGTCAATTCCAGAAGGTGGTGCTGGGGAACTTTAGCTCTGCGGTATGGTAACTTTGCCATTGAGTACCGCAGGGCTCTATTTTGTTCCCCATGCTCTTTAACATCTACATGAAACCGCTGGGAGAGGTCATCAGGAGGTTTGGGTTGCGGAATCATCAGTATGCTGATGACACCCAGCTCTACCTCTCATTTACATCTAATCCAGGTGAGGCAATGGCTGTCCTGAACCGGTGCCTGGCCAAGGTAATAGGCTGGATGAGGGCCAACAAACAGACTCAATCCAGATAAGACGGAGGTCCTTTTGGTGGGCAGTTCGGGTTATCAGGTAAGTGATTTTGGTCCTGTCCTGGACGGGGTTGCACTCCCTCTAAAGGACAGGGTCTACAGCTTAGGAGAGCTCCTTGACCCGGAGCTGTCCCTGGAGGCCCAGGTGATGGCAAGGAGCGCTTTTCTTCAGCTCCGGCTGATCCAACAGCTGCGTCCTTATCTGGACAACCACTGCCTACCAACAGTGACACATGCACTGGTAACTTCCTGGTTGGATTCTTGTAATGCACTCTACATGGGGCTGTCCTTGAAAATGTTCCGGATACTTCAGATGGTGCAGAACAGAGCTGCCAGGTTGCTGATGGGGACTGGCTGTTATTGTCATATAACGCTGATCCTCTTATCAGCTTCACTGGCTCCCAATTGAAGTTTGGGCCCAATTCAAGGTGCTGGTACTAACCTGTAAGCCCTAAACGGCTTGAGACTGGGATACCTGAAGGAACGTCTCCTCCCCTATATGCCCTCATGCCCCTTAAGATCGGCAAGGGAGGCCTTGTTCCAGGAACCCTCTTTGCAGGAGGTATGGAGGGTATCTACCTAGAGGAGGGCCTTCTCTGCAGTGGCGCCCAGATTATGGAATACACTCCTCAGAGAGGTCTGCCTGGCGCCACCTCTACTCTTTCTGGTGCCAGGTAAAGGCTTTTTATTTAACCACTATTTTAATAATTAATATCATTAATTTATATATTATTAATTTTGTACATTCGCATTTTCATTTTTATTTTTTCCTCTTTCTTTAGTTATGAAAAAGATATATAGTTGTTTATTTTGTTCTATTGTTGAATGTTTTAATATTTATATTATTATATTGTTAATTATATTGTTATTTTTATCTTCTGGAAGCCATCCTGAGGCTTGTTGCAAAGGATGGCATAGAAATGTCTCAATCAATCAATCAATTCATTAAATGCTATTGTTTTCTCTGGTAAATGTAATTATTTTTTCTGTGCATTCCTTTTTTCGTACATATCAATCCAGTGTGGCACAGTTTAAGGTCTTATTTATGTAATGTAAATTTCCCATAATAATTTTAAATACTAGAGCATTCTAGAGTTCAATTAGTAAGATACAAGTTTAGAGGGCTATATTCCAATTTTGATTTGGAAATCTTTTTTTTTTTTTTTTGAGAGTTGGCAAGAACTGTCTTTAATGTTACTGATGCAGTTTTCCTTTGTTAAATATTACAGGTGTTGTGCGTTCCCAGGTATTACTGGTTTTGTGCAAACCATTAGCATCTCTGACTGACCAGCAAAAATGGCTGAGTGTCAAAGTGCTCTTAAAACATTCAATTTTTGAAGTATAGGCAAATGTTTTCAAGGCACATTTAAAAAGAGATTTTGAATAGGAGTTTTGGGTGTATTTATTTTCATGATGCATTCAGGTAGACTTTTGAAATGCTTTGTAATTCACATCCTCAAGAAGTCTAAACTACTAATTTATGTTTTCAGACAGATTATATCAATTAGACATTTATATGATTTGGCTATTGGCTATGTATTTTATGTTAATGACAGCTTGTAGATGTGTTTACACAGCAAGGGCAATAACTAAAACCACATAAGTACTTTAATGAATTCTTTAAATGAACTCAATTTTGTGCTCATAAAAAATGCCACTCAGCAAGGATTATTACTATCAGCTATAAATTTATATTTGAGTGATTTTATTTACTTATCCCTCTTAGAAGAAAGCTACTTTAACATAGTCTAACAATATCACAGCAACTTGCCATGTTTGAGCAGATGTTAAGCAGGCATTAGCTGAATGTTAATTTTGAGAAGCTGGTATGTTTAAGCCTATCTGAAGTATGTTGCATGTGGGCTTTCCAGGCTTAGTTACAATGCTATCTCTCTTGGGAGAATTTTAAAGCTAAATCTTTTTCTTTTTGTCACTCTATATGGACTCTCTCAAGTCAGTATAAAGCAGATCATCCCTAGGCTAAAGCTCTTCAGCTTTTGTTATTGGGCTCTGTAGACCTGTAATTAGGCCTCCTGGCAGGCCTTGCAGCCCAGTTAATGGTCATATGGAGTTTCTGTGAGGCAGACTGGCTTTGTATAAATCCTTCGTTGGAATATGTTTATGGGTCACTTCCTACCAGGACCATGTTTTGTCCTTGTGCCCTATGGGCTGACAAGGAACAGGTTCCCTTGACCATGGACAGCTCAGTTAGCTACTCACAATCTACTCAGCTAATCCCCAGTGTAAACAGAGGATTTAGCATAGCTTCTGTCACTTACAGTTGCCAAACCACTTGGGTGTCTGTGATTTCTTTTTGAGAATTCATTATAGAATGACAGAGAACCGTAAAAGGTTTCATGCTTATTTGTACATTAAATATATCCTGCTTCTCTCAAGTACTGTTAAGAAGCAGCATACAAAGTATGGGACATCCTACCTTGATAAGAGATATTAGTAGTTTATAAAATCAGAAATATTCACATATTTTAGCCATTCATGATTTAATTTAATTTTTAAAATGCAATTGTAAAAGCATTTCTACATGGTTAATTTCAGCTGCTTGTATAAAAATGTAGAAAAAATCTGCTCTGTTGGTAAAATTCTCTTCTTCTGCTTATAAAGACAATTACAAAAGTTGATTGATGTGTGCTTTCAAAGGTCCTGAGTTGAAATGGCTGTCTGATCTGCATGTGGAATCTGCATTTCAAATCTGTTTCTAAAAGAGCATGCAAAATACTGTATTTTAAAGACAGAATTGTTGATCGTTTAAAGCAGACTTCAGAATAGAGATGTTAATATGACATTAGCAATATGTGGTAAAAACTGACAGAGGAATAATTAATGTTTATATTTAATGGAGTTGTTTGACAGCTTATCTAGATGTTTGGCTGTTTAACTCATTATCCTGTGATTATATAGCCAGTTAGTTTCAGTTAGTTCTATATCACAATTTAAAAAAAACTGTTCCTCTAAGTGAATTAGACAGAAAAAATGCAAATATATTATTGTTAGCTTCTGGAAATGTAGTAAGACATTTCTTGAATTGTTGTCTTAATTCTTTCATGAAACATTTCTTTAAAATTACAAATCTTTATTTGTGCAGTCTTGCCTAATAAGTGATCAAAAATCTGTGGTTCTAAAATGGTTCATGACAGATGTGATTGAGAAGACCACATACGTAGAATGTATGATTTTAGTCTGGTGGAACTAATAGGATCACTCCATTACTTTATAGATTCTTGCTGCTGCTTTTTTTCTTTAATGAAAATTGTTTTGTTAAATGGGGTGGTCCCTTTCTTCCAGTGTTCAGTGGTATTGCAAAGCCATTTTTAAAACTAGGTGGGAACAAATAGGAAAAGATAATTATTTTACTGCCGTACACACTGAAAATTATTAATTTAAAAAGTAAAGCTGTGTGATAGTCAGATCATTATAGTGATGTCATTATTTTGAATAGTGATGGTATTTACATTGATGAGAATACATGTTACTTTTTTCTGAATTTGCCATATATGTTTGTATGAATCTTGTAGCAATATATGACACAATATTATAGAAGTAATGCAAAACTCAGATCTAGTAACTGATAATTCACTGGTCATGGAAAACAAATGTGGAATTGTCTGGGATTTAAAGGTAGCATATGCATCTTACATATTGGGGCTTTACAGACCTCCCCTCTAATTTGCTCTTGAATGACACTGAAAGTTGTTGGAATTAGAAATTGACAGTTGCTTCATGGATGCCTAGAACCACATTAGACATGTGGAAGGCACCCTTTAGATACCAGACTGTAAAGCATGTGGGTATGATCAAATAGAAGAGTGTCAGAGCCAGTTAATATTTGGGTACTTGTATATACATATAATAGGGCTGTTTACATGACAGTGTATCCCACTGGGGGTTATCTAACTAGTGATTAAGTTATCGTGCATGCGCAGCCACCATTTTGAATATGAAATCCCCACTGAAACTTGTAAATTCATACAAAACTGGCAGGGATGAGTTCTGTGTAGATAACATAAGCAACCCATGGTTTGTTTTAGGGCCATGCAAGTGTTGTTTATGTATGACAGTATATTCCCTGAGTGGATGTTTCCTATGCCTCCAGCTACCTACAGACCCATGTGACTCTTCATGAACCCGTCTTATCAAGATGAGTCTCAACCTAGTCAGCCTGAGTGGTTTTTTTCTGTTTGAAAATGTAGAATGGAAACCAGAAAACAGCAATAATACACTATTTCACTTAATGTTTTGAAAAATGAAGATTCTTAAACAATTTTGAACAGTAATAATAAATCTAGGGTTAATTTTAGCTGGTGCTGAAAGTATACCAATGTACACTTTATTTTTGAGGCAATCTTAGTGGTTGGTTGTTTTGTTTTTTTCACAGTTGCTTGAACGATATCTTTATATGTTGGAAACCTACATCCGGCCTATGCTTTGGTTCTTGTAGCACCGATAAGAATATGGACCATAGTAGCTGAAACATAAGGGGAGTGGAGCTGAGATCTATTTAATAAAAGCTTGCTTACAGAAATGGTTTGGCATAAATATCAAACCAGATAAGATCAAATATTAAACCAGATCAAACCGTGTTTACAATGCTCATGTTCTGATCTGACTTGTGTGTGATAGCAGGAATAAAATATGCCCTTAATATTATTGTTAGTAGTAATACCATTACCATTATTTCAATATGTGGCACTACAGCAAAAGTTTTCAAACTGGTATACATAATAGGAACCAAGTATTGTACATAGTAACACAGTGACTCTAATTTTAAAGCTTTAAAAGCAACAGCAGTAATGTGAAAATTTAAAGACATGTATTCTAGCAATTAAAAGTGGGAGAAACTATATTAAAATACACTGTATTGAAAGTACAAACAGCAGTTCGTTTTTAAAAGAGCCATTGGAGAATAAAAAGGTACTTGCTTTGTGCCGAAAAGTCAACAATGGAGGCAACCGGTTGATCTCTCTAGGGAGAACTTTGCACAGTTTGGAGACTACCACTGGAAAGGCCCATTCATGAGTAACCACATCTCCTATCTTTTTATGTGCTGATATTTGGGCCTTAGGTCATGATGTCCATGCATGGGCTGCAAGGTAGTGGAAGAGTTGATCTTGTTATATATTGTGATGGCCAAGGATCTAGTAATGCTGCCTCTTCAAATTAGGTACAGAAGTTATCTGGGAGCTTGAGAAGATGATACAATACTGGCCCAATATAGCTATAAAGTCCAATTCCATTCAGTACCTTAGCTGTCACATTTGATGCAAATTTACCCTTCCAGAATACCTTCATGAGTAACCTCACATACAACACATTATAGTAATCTTTTGAAGAAGTTTGCCTAGCAACAGTGACACATGCATTGGTTACTTCCCGGTTGGATTTCTGTAACGCGCTTTACATGGGGCTGCCCTTGAAGACAGTCTGGATACTTCAGATGGTGCAGAACAGAGATGCCAGGATGCTGACGGGGACTGGACAGTATTCTCATATAACCCCAGTCCTCTATCAGCTCCACTGGCTTCCCATTGAAGTCCGGGCTCAATTCAAGGTGCTGGTTATTACCTATAAAGCCCTAAATGGCTTGGGACCTGGATACCTAAAGGAATGCCTTCTTCCCTATTTGCCCTCCCACCTCCTAAAGATATTAGGAGGCAGAGCACCTGGAGGAGAGTCTTCTCTGCGGTGGCACCGCATCTATGGAATGCGCTCCCCAGAGATGTCCTCCTGGCGCCGTCATTATATGTTTTTCGGTGCCAGGTTAAGACCTGTTTATTTCATCAATATTTTAAAAAGTTTTAATATGGTATTTTTAATATTATATTCTTAACTGCAGCCAGAGTGGGTCAATTTGTTTATGTTGATTTTTATGTTGACATTTTGTTATAATTTATTTATATTGATATTTGTATTTTATTATGTAAGCCATCCTGAGGCTTTTGCAATAGGACGGCATATAAATATCAAAAATAAATAAATAAACAAGCAAGCACGCAAGCAAGCAAGCAAGCAGGACATGGGGCACTGAACCTAGGCTGCCCCTGTCCCAGTAGGGTTGTAGCTAGGATACTAGCCTAAGCTGATAAGAAGTTGCTCTGTAACACAGAAGACACTTGTGCATCTAGTAAGTAAGCTCAAATCTTAGGAGGAGTTTTCCATAACATGTTGAACACCACTCAACAGGACAGATGAACCATACACTAACTGTACTTTTATCTTGTCTGGATTGAGCTTCACTTTTTTGGCCCTCATGTTCTCTGTTAGCTCAGCCATGCACTAATGGAGTGTTTCCTGTACTTCACTTGCATCCAGTGTTAAAGAGATATAGATCTGTATGACATCAACCTACTGATAACACTATACTCTAAATCTCTGAATGGCTGTACTTAGTGGTTTTGTGTGAAACTGGGCAGAAGATCCTTAGTGCCAGCTTCTGGAAGTGGCTATCCAAGTATGAGAGGAACCACTGTAAAGCCATATTGCTCATACTCATCTCAGACAGTCCTCTCCAGGAGGATACCATAGCTGCTGGTACTGAAAGCTGGTAAGCGTTCCAGGGGGAATTAGCAGAGTCCACTTCTGTTGTTTCTCTCACAGCAGAGGTCATCTCACAGAGCAACCAAGGGAATTTCTGTGGCTAAAATCAAACGTATACTCCAATTGAAATTGATCTAGAGAATCTGTTTCATCGAGGTGTGACTTGATCTGATGTGCCATCACCTTCTCTTGCACATTTCTCAGGAAGGAAGATTAGTTGCTAGTTAAAAATCTTATCCCATGTCCAAGGATATGCATGTTTTTCATACATGGTCTCACTACTTATTTCTCTAAGGAGGCTGTGACAGGGATTGCAGTAATACTTTTCAGAAACCAGTCCCTTTCTATCCATCAGGCTTCTCATGTTTGGGCCTTGCTTAAATGAGCTAAACTGAAAGGAAGTCCATGAATGTTTGTGGAATTCAGGTTGCACAACCTGCAACCTTTTTCTACAGCATGAAGGCTGCAAGTCATATACATGGAGGAGGGCTACTGCTTGTGATGTGTTTGCACGGGCTTACTTCCTGGCAGGCCCTGTGGAAATACGTGGTGAACTCACCAGGAATTTGGTCTTATGGCTGTAAGGAAGCTGACCCAAATCTGGGAAACTGACCCCAGGGAATCTGATGGATTCCCAGTCCCAAAATGGATATTTCACACATCCCTAACTGGGACCACTCATTCAGGTAAGGAAAAGAGAAGTTTCAGTTTTATTTCTTGGTATATGGATTCAAAGAGATTTTGCTTATAATAGTGATTCTGCAAAGCCAGAGGGCTTCATTTCTCAACAGATACTATTGTGTATGTTTTATAATTTTTTCAACAGTATTACTGATATGTGTGGTCCATACAGTTCAAGGTTGCTGTTCTAGTGGCAATTTTTCTATACTGGCTCCAAGGAAAAGTACCTCATGGTTACATTATAACTAGCAGGAATTTTGCTAAAGTAGCATATGGTATAAATGATTCTAATGCAAATGTGTGCTAATTATGTGCAGCTGAATCTTGTATGCATGCCATTGATCTCAAGTCAAAGACAAATTTGTGTTTACTTTAAGTTATTTATATCTATTCTGTTTGGTAAACTTTGCCAAGAAAAGTGTGTGTAATACTACACACACACACGTGTGTGTGTGTGTGTGTGTGTGTGTGTGTAGTATTACTAGTCTGTGGAAAATATTTGCTTCAGATTTTACATTTAATAAATTCTGTTCATAATTTCTCTATATATGTGCCTGCTTTATACTGATAAAAGGAGTTCAATTTTAAACATAATTCTTCAGAACTTAGTCCCACTGATTTAAGAATGTGCTCCTTTAAAACATGAAATGATCTCCTCTGTAGACCTGTGTGTGCTTACCACCTTTCGCTATTGAAATGCACAAGAAATGATAGTGGAGAAGTTTAGGTTGCACTTATATGGATACTGCTGATCTGCTAGTAGGTCTAGCAATGATTTGCAAAGAAGCAGTCTTGCCAATCTGAAAGCTCTGCTGATCTGCCTCCTTCCAAAAACAAACATGTCTACTCATTTTGGGTTGGCGTGGAAGCACTATGTTTCTATCCCACAAGTTTTTTTTTTAAAGCTGAAATCTGGTAAGCACATTATCTTTCTCAGTGGCATTCATATTGTATTTGTATGTATATTGAAGACAATCTTTCTCAATTTAAACATGAAATCTGTCAAAATATATAAGCCACAGGAAAGAAAGATCAAATAAAATGTACTTTATAATTTACTATATTTTCTTAAAAACTACTTCAGATTTTCTTAAGCATTTTATGTCCTCTTGCTTATTTTGATTTTGGAAGGATTGCAATCACTTTAACTTAGAGCCTCCTCATTTCAAAATTTCTTAAGAATGTTAGAATTTGTTTTACAAAACTAGGTTGAGTGGAATCAACTTAAGTACTTGTATATTGTCAGTACTCATAAGATGCAACATTTCTGTGTAATATTGCACCCTTACTGTTACACTTGTTTTGTCCTTACGCAATTGGAAAATGTTCTTATCTCTTTTTTTTCCTAGCAGCAACCAATCCACATTGCAATCCACTTAGCAGCAACCAAGCAACAGGCTTATAATGAAACAGATAGTCTGCTAGACCAGTGTTTTTCAACTGCCAGTCCACGGGATATTTCCTGCCAGTCTGTTGGGGCGCTGCATCCCACTCACTGTGGACTGGTGCAGCGGTTATCTGTGCTCTACCACCTCTTCCTTGGTAGGCACTGCATTTTCAGGGGGTATGCTGGTGCCGCTGGGGGTGGGCAGCCAGGGAAGATGATTCGATGAGAGCCAGCTGGGAGCCATGCTGTGCTGATTTTATTATTTTGTTCTTTTGCAGTCATTTTTTGTTGCTCGGCTTCTGGTTGTTTTGGAGAATTTTCTCTTCTCTTCTCTCTTCTCTTCTCTTCTCTTCTCTTCTCTTCTCTTCTCTTCTCTTCTCTTCTCTTCTTTTTGGTATTGTATTTAGAAATAAGAATATTGTATTATGTTTATGGTGCTTTTTTTTCTGCCTCAGCTGTCCCCAAAGTGGTTTTCCTGTTTTCACCAGTCGCCAGCTGTGGAAAAGTTGAAAACCACAGAAAAGTTGAAAACCACTGTCATAGAGAGTCAGATTCTAAGCCATTTAACACTTTAAATTTTTAGGTGAATTTTAAATTGACCTTTAATTATGTTCAGAAAGCAATTGAAACCAATAGAAGTCTTTCAAAGCAAATGAAATCTGCTCTTGATACCATGTTGCAATATCTGGAGACTTTTTGGGGTAGTCCCATGTAGAGCACATTGCACTAGTTACAAAAAAAATCAGATAATAAAGGGAGAAAACCAAAATACACAAAACAAAGTTACCCTTAGTGCATTCCTCCACTGGGACCATGACTGCCTAGTATTATTTTTCTTTCATTTTTCCATTCTTTCAGAAATATCCCTTTCCATCCAAAATTGCAGTACATCCATTGGCAATTTAGCACTTTAATTAATATATGTTCAGTAAACAAACCCCTTATATTGTTAAAATCATTCTTCTTTATCAGTCTTTTTTCACCTTTATCTCACACATCAACTTATTATTAACCACTATATTCCAAACTTCTTTATACCATTCAATTGATTGAAGATCCTGTTTCTCCTTCTAATTCTTTGCTATTATCAATTTTCCTGATGATACCAAATTTAGTACTAATTCTTTAATATTCCATTTCCATTTCTTTTCACAAAATATTAACAACAATGCTATTACATGATCCACTTCAATTTTTAAGTTCAGTATCCTGCTAATCTCCTTAAAAACACAATAGCCAAAGGTCTCTAGCAGTTTACAGCAACCAATCAAAATACAATCTAAAATGAAACAGAGTGAGCCAGATGGCCTTCTGGGCCATCTAGTCTGAACCCCGGCTCTGGCCAGCTTCACTCTTGACATGCCTACCATGTGCATGTCCAGCCTGTCCTTGAATACCCTCACCAGTGGGGCCTCAACCACCTCCTGTGGAAGCCCATTCCATACCCTAGGGTTCCTAACTGTCAGGAAGTACTTCCTGGCATCCAAATTGAATCTTGGTTCCCTGAGCTTTGTTCCATTGGAACATGTCCTGCCCTCTGCAGGGGAAAACAGGTCTCTACCACCTCCATGTGACAAAGAAGTGGTCTAAGTGGATAGGACAATTATTTACTGCAGATTGAACTCCCAAGTTTCAGCAAAATAAAGTGGCTAAATAACATCTGTATATATAACATCCCCTTTTATATTATTTTGCACTACATTATGTAGTGGGTTGATTACTTTGCAACATAGAATGGCTTTAGGAAATGGAGTTGGATTTTCCTTTTATTCTTCAACATAATTGTAGAATAATTTTATGTCAGTCTTCTTGAAAATCAGCAGTTCTTTAAAAATGCAAGTAGCAGTTCTACACTATTCAGATTTCCCTATATCACTATGTGAACTGTAGAAGGTTGCCATTGGTACTGTGCAACTAACAATTGGTGTTCACAATGTATCTGTTACCATCTTGGTTTAACAAGGATTGCACAGATTTCAAGCTTGTGGCATCTTTTTTGTTTTTTACTAGAACCCAAGATACTTCAGGGAATTTCAGGTGCAGATAACATACACTCACACTTAAAGCATCCTGAGCCCAGGCATTTTTGTGAACCATACTTCACAGTTCTTCCATTTTCTATATCAGCTTTTCTCCATTTCAGGAGGACAACAATTTGTGTCATTGTTTAAAAAGGGGGAGGGGTGACTCAGAATTTTTTGCTGATGCATTTCTGCAAATCATCCCACTATCTACCAGTAGATCCTGACCTACCTTCTGCTCACCCCTGCTTTGATATCATACTAAAGGTGCAATAGTATGGAGATGCACATAACCTTCTGAATTTTGAGGACTATGGGCATTCTATGAAGAGTACGAAGAGCTTGGAGGTGAAACTTGCCTCTGTACTTCCCTTCTGCCCTGTAAAGCAAGTAGAGACATGGATTTGGAGCTGTTTTTAGCTGTTGCTCTTTGGTGGTGGTGGTGGTGGTGGTGGTGGAGGAGGAGGAGGAGGAGGAGGAGGAGGAGCAGCAGCAGCAGCAGCAGCAGCAGCAGCAGCAGCAGCAGCAGCAGCAGCTGAGGCTGCAGTTCTGTCTGGATACCTCATTTTATCTTGGTAGTGCTAATTTTCTTCCTTCCCCATCCTGGAGAGCCTTCTGAATAAAAGTGACATCAGAGAAGCAGCCCATATAGTTCTAGGGACCATAGAATTGTGCTGCCCATTGAAATATAGACGCTTTCTTGTTTTGACGCTATATTCTGTCCACAGTTTGTTTTACAGCTGCAATCCACAGCCTGTGGATACAAGTTGGGTGGCCTTCATGCTCTCCTGCCTAAATTGCTGTCAAATACTATCATTTGCTTCTGCTGGACCAGATTGACTTGTCAAGATGTAACATCTTCTAAATATCTCTATAACATATTCCTTTACTGTATTTCTTTACTTCTGTAGTATTTTCAGTGTTAGTTAAATAGTAGTATCATCAACAACTACTTCTTCCATTGTATTTAATTTCCAGGAAAAACTTTTATTTCATGTTTACTAGATATCATATTTTAATAAGGCTTAAATATAATGTTTATTTTAGTTTTACTCTGCTAACTGCTGGAGGTGTAAAACTACCAGTGCAAACATTTGGCACCAATGCCATATGTTTCGGCACTTATGTCCTGCTTGTGGATTTCCTGTGGGCAGCTGTTTAGCCTCTGTATGAGCTAGACAGAAACTTTTTCTGAATCATCATGGCTATTCTTATGTTCAAAGCAAATTCCTTCACCTTTTTAACAGCTGAAAGACTTAATGATACTTTTGTGATCTTTTAGATTATGTTGGGTATCAAAATCTTACAAGAAGAATTCAGCATTTCATTTCTGTGATTTGTGTATAATTTGTTTTGAAAGTTTAAAGGTAGTACAAATATAAACAGTCTAGGATAACAATCCAATTGTTTCTGGAGGGACAATAAGTTTTTTGTGTTCCCCCTCCTAAAGGTATGGATATACCTACAGCTTTGGGTGAGTAAATGAGTTCCAATCCTTTTCCCCACACATCCCCCCATTCCGTAATAGCCACCATGGCAAGAACCACAGAAACTGCTTCATGAGCTTGCAGAAGTGACCGGGGGGGTGGGGTGGGGGGGTTGGGGGTGGAAAAGGGGGTTGGTAGGGAGAGTAGATAAAAGAGGAATCTGTAGTATCCTGTAGTATCCTGTGGCCTAGCATTGAACTCTGCCTGGTGTCTGCCAACAGCACATTGGACCTGTGCAGCACTTTGATATTGGAACAGTTCTTCATGGAGCATATTGGTGTGCTGTGCTAGGACATAAAATTAACTTAAGTGCGCATGCCAAAGTGCTTGTCAGCCATCATGTCCTTTTATACTGATCTGGCTGAGGCAATGCAAATTGAGAAAATTCATATTGAGCAGTAAGGGAGTTTACTTCAATAGATCAACCCAATAGAATATTGCCTGCATGGTTGTACTTGCTTCTCTGCAGTAAAAGGACTAGAAACTTATTCAGAGAAGTGTCCTGGATCATCCCTGATACAGTGCATTCCTACAGAGAGATGATGCAGAAAAAGCACAACATGTGCTTACATGCATGTGCACATGTCATGAAACGTTGCACTACTCTTGCACAGATTAGGCTAGTCTTGGGCCATTGTCACCATGGCCAAACTATCATAATCTCCACCAGATTCCTGTTGTCACTAGTAATCCACAGCTTCCCTAGTCCCGGGTGGGATGCATCAAGCTGGACCACAGAAAGCTAGTGCCAAAGCCATTCCTCCTGTTGTTCTTCTTACTGCTTCATTGACTGCTGCCCCAGTCACAAGTATGCCAGGTTTTGTGAGAGTGCCTGCAAGCCAAATTCACCACCACCACCACCACAAACTTAAACGCCCTGGGAACTACTACTTTCACCTGTCCCTTTCAAATTTGTATTTACCTGACCAATATCCAGTCCTCACACATGGTCTCATGCAACAGAGCAGGCATGCCAGTTCAGTCAGATGAGAAATCCATGTGATTCCCAATCCAGGAATGGTTGGTGGTCTTATGTGACCCAGTGCTTAGCTGATGTCAGTTGACATTCTGCTTAGCTATACTTCACCTGTCTTTTTATAAGGTACTAACACATTTTAGTTTTGCCTCTTTCAGTGTACAGTAAAAAGCCAGTCTTTTTCAGAACATTTGCAGTTATATAGCTATTCTTACTTTAAATGTATCTTTGTTTTTATGTCTGTGTATTTTCATTATAAATGATCTGTAATAATTTCTTAGTTCAATGACAATGCTTTTAACTTAAGCAATAAAATCATTGTGTTATAGTTATGTGAACTGTATTTATCACTACTTTATTAAATACAGAGAAGTAAGTGTGCTATTTTTTCCAAATAGTTTCATTTGCTCATATTCTCTTTGTTGATCCAAATGAATGAAATTAGAATAAACAATCTTGGAGTCATTTGTAATCATGAGCTGATTAATGGAGTTTGGTTTCCTGGCCATTATTCATTCATGAACACCTGATATCTTTCCCATAAACAAATTGTGTTTGTCCAAATTAAGAAATTAAATGAAGCATTTGATGAGTTTATGATTGACCCTTCTAAGTTGGAGCCCATTAGTCAATGTCGTTATCATACAAAACTGTTTGACTAATGTGCTGTCTAAGAAGCATGTGGATTTATTATGATTTCTGATTAATGCATGCTGCAAGCCAAATTACTAGATTGTAATAATTTTTGATTCTCATTTTAGCAGTCACTGAAGATTTTCATCTCTGATGAAATGCATTTATGTCCCTTTAGATTTAGAGTTGATTATAAGGTGTTGGCTGAATAAATCTTTAAAGATTACATTGCACATTTTTCAAAGGCATATTTACTCAAAACTCTCACTTTACTCATTGAAGATGTTGTGTTTTAAAAACTGACTCTAAAGAGACTTAAATATATGTCACTGTCCTAAATATATTTTAAAGCTTATAAATATTTGTGTGCTTTTTCTCTCATTTATAGTATATTATAGTTTTTTGCTGTTTGCTTCATGTTTAATTTTATCTATATGTTTCATAATAAAACATAAGCGTAATTTATGTACTTAGTGAATATTCAGTGAAATCCTATGCACATGTACTTAAAAAATAAGGGCCACTGAGTTCAGTAGGGCTTTTCCCTGGGTGAACAGGTATAGGGTTGCAGTCATGTTTCATAAAATATTCATGGCCACCGTACAGTTTGGGTTGATTGCTCCGAAATGAATAATGTGTAAGCCTCAAGTTTGAATACACTTACTTCTGAGTAGGCACCCATATGAATGTCCGCTTGGGTAGATATAATTTCATAAAACGCATTTTACCGAGATGTAGTATTATATAGGTAGCTGGGACTTCTTGGTATTTCAGGAGTATTAATGCAAATGCCATTTTGACAGAGATGTCCTTTTAAACTATGTGCTTCTTTATTCTTCTATGAAAGGACAAATTTTCTCTTAGGAGCTTTATTTTGTATTTTATAGATGGGTGAAATTATGCTACTTAAACTTTATGTTGATTTGCCTGTTTGTTTTTGTTTATACTTTTAAGTGAATTGTGGATAAGTAGGCTTTGAATCAAATTGGATTCAGTATTATGTATCTTTAACTTGTAATTATCTTTTATTTTGTTATGCTTAGCCAATCAGAAATGATGCTAAAGGAGTACTAATGTTACAAGGCAAAATATTTGATAATTACACACCATAGGTGTATACCTGGTCAGCCACTTGACTCCATCAAAAGACAGGCCAGTAGCACTTTGAAAAGTGCTCAATTATTAAGTACTCCTTAAAACAAACCTATTTGTGAAAATAAACTGTTTGTATACCCTACAGCCCTGTTGGGCTTAAGTCAGATGCATTTAGCAACAGACCAAAGCAAAAAAACTTCCTATTTTGGGTGACAGGTATGGGAGCAATAATGAATACTGAACCAATTGTACTATTTTCAGTTTGTGTGGAGAGAATATTTCAATAATTAATCAGTAGATGCTGGGTTTTGCTTACTTGCCATCACATTCTGGTAACTTTTCTCCTGTATTTTAGTTGGTTTTTACACTGTGTTTTAAAATTCCATTGCCACCTATACTTTCCACTCATCTCTCCTTACTGTGTCTGACAGTTACTCTGATTGCCCCACCCCATACTGAATTTTGAGGAGCACATTGTAGAATTATCTTTTGTTTATTGACCTTCAGAACCAATTGTAATAAAAGATTCATTAAGACTTTTATTTTACCGTGTTGCATCCTCAGCTTTGTCCTTTCAGTCAGGGCTTCGGAATAAGAATTAGCTTTGTTTGTAGTGAATATACCACCTAGAATTCCATCAAGACTGTCAATAGTACTGTGGGAAATCCTGGTGCATCCTCACTACCTCGGGATAATGCTAAGACATCTCCCACCTCCACCCCCCCCCCCCCCCCCTTGTGTCCTTGTGACACATACAAATATTTTTTATACTTTGGTTTGGGAAAGGGATTTGGCTTGTAATACAGTGTGTAATTCTTCCAGTCCTCTCTTATCCCTAGGAAAGACCTGGGATACGCATCTTCTTGTCCTTGGATTGTCAGAAATCTTCCAGATGGGTTGATGCTCTTAATAAGAGATGGTTGGGCTCTTAAAAAAACTTGTTAGCAATAGCTTTGCTATGTTCCTGAATATTTCCCCACTATCTCCTATATGTGTTTGAAATAAGATTTATCCAAGTTTTTCCTTCTCTTTCATACATTTTGGTTTTGCCAAAAAAGGTAGTTAAGGAATTAAAAACTTCTAATTCAGGTATTTGGAATTTTAGGAGTGCTGTAAAAATCCAGCGTGAAACCTTTTTGCTTGCAGTCTCGTGTTTCTGTGTCCCTCTCTGTCTTGCCTGCCTGCCTGCCTCTGTCCCATGTTTGAAGAACTTGTTTTCCAGAAAGCATTTGAGGACTTTTATTTTCAAGAATGCTTTCTTGGTTAATAGTGGTTTACATCTTGTGTACACATTCTCATAAATGCTGCAAATGAACTTCAAAATTACCCAAAATACGGTGTATTTCTATAACTTTAAGAGCAGTTGAAACTATGTTCCTAAAATTGAAATACATTTGTTGTTTATGAGTAATTTGCTTCTGAAAAATGAAGATTTGGTTGTGGGTCATTCCTTTGCCTGAACTAATAGAACATTTGTCATCATTGACTGAGATTGGCATGGAAAATATTATTGTTTATTATACATTAGAGGCCCCTATGTAGCTGAAATACACTATTGATGTATTGAACTCATACTCTATTCTCCCTCCATAGAATCAGAGTGCTTACTCTAACCCATATTCATCCAGAACCAGAGTTACTTTGCTTCAGAAATATAGTTCTAGCATATGCATTCAAATGATTCTCTGAGCATATACAGAACATACAGTTAGTTACTATATCATGTTTCAATAACATGCTACCTGGGACAAATATTTTTACACATAAGTTCAAATTCTGGACAGATTAGAGCATACAGCTGTGTTCAGATTTAAGGACATTTGTGTATATATTTTATTCTATATATTTGTGTATATATTATATTCTAAAATGATATTCTGCCAAAGTATGCATGTACTAATAAAGTGCACATGCTGTAGCAAAGGTGTAGATGATGATAAATCGGGAGAAAGATGTTAATGCAATTATCTAGTTATCAGTAATGTGATGGTGGTAGCTATTAAGGTGTTTATATCTTTCCTTTTACAATATAACATTGTTAAAGTCCACTATTTTTAACAACCTTGTTTTGAGCAATGACAAAATATGTGCTTCTGTCATTAAGGCTAATGCATTTGTCCTTTCTTTGCCCTCATAATTCCAGAGGAGATACATAATGCGTAGACAAATTAGTTATTTTAAACTTTCCCATTTTTTGAATTGGCCGAATCTAAAGCATGCCTTTAAGCTGTATGCTATTGACATTTTCTTCAAAGACTCCAGCGAGAAACAGATGATAAAACGAGCTGTGCTCTCCAGCAGATAAATTTACAGTATTCAGCTGTTGTAGGTGATTATGCCAGGTTGCAACAAAATAAAGCCTAAAGCATCATATTAACTGTGCCATTTATATGGGTCCTAATACACTGTGAATAAAAGCCTCAATTACTAAGCACTTTTGAGTCCTGACAAGGCAGTCCCATGATGTTAATGGTATCTTTATAACCTTTTTAACTTCTTGTTTTCTCTGACAGAGCTTTACAATAACAGCAATGGGTTTGCCTTTGGCAAACAAAAACTCATTTTGAGACAATAATAATTATTTACTATTTAGATAGATGGCAATAAAATTTCTCTGAATGAGATTTTCCTGAGAAAATACAAACTGATTAAATTACTTTGTTTAATGGAGTGGTAAAGCGTGTAGTAGTTGAAGCAATGAACTTAATGCTTCTCTTCCTTTTTCAATTGAGCCATAACATTTTTAAAGTAATTTGTATGATAACTTCATTTTATTTAAAATCATAGCCTTTTCCCTCTTTCATGGGTCAAGGGGTTTTTTGTTTAAAAATCCGAAGATTGAAATGTTATGTAAATGTTTCCAGTTAATTTTCCTCTAGCTTTTTTGTTGAGGGGCAGCTTGAAAAGCAGGTGGCATCAGCTTCTGTTAAAGCCTGAAGCCCTCAAATCAAGATATACTTCTGTTAGCAGAACTTTGTGTGAGAAAAGTGAATTGTACCTAGATATATTTTTCTGCAATGTGTATGCTGTTCTTATTGTGGGACTCTCTATATGAGCCTTTGTAACCAAACTTTTTGGACTTCCACACTCCTCAGAGAAAACTTGGTAGCAGCCTATGTACATTAGATTCCAGAGATGTCTATGAAAGGATTTGATTTTATAATTGCATAAATATAATTTAAGAAAGCATTCTTACCATTAGTAGGTTGAGCGTACTTTCATTATAAGCATGTAATGTTGTATCGGTTATGTATTATTGCTTTCCTTTTAAAAATTTATTTGGAGAGGAGTGCCATTTAACTGAAAAAAAAGCTGCAAATGTGTGAGATAGAGCTGTCTTTCTGTAAGATTAGTATAGGTATGCTAAGAATCTTGATTCATATGCTTATGCTAGCACTCTTGGGGAACAGGGCTCTGATTGGTAATTGAAAACTGTGGAGCAGGCCAGATAGACCCTGATAAAAAACAAACTCCATGTGTTTGCATTTAATGTCAGGAACATGTGTAGGTCATACAGGGTGTCACAGTACATACTTGAATACTTGCATGCAAAGTGTTCCAGCAGCACTGCTAATATTTGTTCAGAAAAATGCAATGAGTAATTGTAGCAATTAGGCTCTTATTCAAAATTAGATGTATATTTTATTTATGTTTCATCATTTGGGATTTCAAATTATATTGTAAACTACCCTAGGATAAATACCTTCAATAATAAATATTAATTTTCTGCTAAGACTGGTACAATGGCAGTCCTTCAGCATTGACTTTTATATTCCAGAATATTTGTACTGTCAGAATGTTATGTATTTAGTTATTGGTTATATTCTTCTCTTAATTCAAAGGAACCCAGAGTGTTCCTTTATTTACCTTTATTTTTGCCCAATTTCATCTTCACAACAACATTATGATGAGAATTAGAGATTACCTAAATTTATGGGTATGTGAGGATTAGAACCTGGATCGCCCTGCTTTGATAGTCTAACCTTTCTGGTTTGAATCCAGTGGTGTCCTTCCCCCAGAAAACTTGAATCCACTAGCAGGAAGGGTGTTTCTTCTCTGTATAGCCTCCCATGCTGCCATCAGTTGCTCAGGAGTGTTGGAGGGATCCTCCAGGGCAGATTTGGGGAATATATATGGGGCTGCAGAGGCAGAAGAAAATGGAGAGGTCTGCTCACACAGCATCAAATTTAAGCCTACTCACATGTGAAATTGTATTACAATAGTAGCACTTTAAACACACAGAAATGAAAAAAAAAATATTTTTATTGGCTCGGATCCAGAGAACTCTATAAACAAGCATAACACATTTCTTCCAATCTCCCCCCCCCCCCCATCACCTTCCTACAGCTCCAGTGCCATGTTTGTAGCTTTCTGGGGTATTGTACTAATTTCTAAACTGAAATTATCTTTATGTAAAGTTCAGAGTTGGTAACTGAGATTCTAAAGACATTGGCAACATTTAATACTATATTCATTGTTGTTTAGTATACTATTGATGCTAAATATATGTTAGTAGTAGTAAAATTTTAAAGCATTCAATTTTGCTGTGCATTAGATGACCGTTATAATACAAGACTTTATATAAAGGCTCAGTTAGTTGTTAATATTCTAATGCTAATTCTATATACAACATAATTTTATGTATCTGAGAAATACACACAGTATACTCAAACCAAAATGTGTTACATAGTGGAACATATTTCAGTGTCTATGATACATATCTACTGAGAAGTAAGTCCCATTGGCCAATATCAGTGGGTCATTATGTTCCTACCAGTTTGGTTCCTCAAGTGACTACTCTTGCTGATTCCATCACAAAAGCAGTACCTAATGCTTGAGGAGATGTAAAACGTCTTGAGAAAGCCCCAAAATGAGTGGGAACGCTCCCTTACGTCAACACTGCTGACTAACTCGATTCAAAAAATGAGTTTCCATTCATATCTGGTTGTTCTTGGAATCATTAAATCTCCATTGAGGAAGTTGCTGGTGGAGCCCCATTGGTTACCACCTAGAAAATTCCATGGGCACAATGCACTGTTCAACAGGTACAAGGTCACAATCAAATTTAGTTAAGTAAGTCTGCTTTTTCATGTTAAATGCATATACAAGTACTTTAGACACTCAAGGATCATTTTTGTTTGTTGAGCATATTTTATTAAAAGACACTTTAAAAAAAGAATTAGGCAAAATGCATTTCTTATATAACTAGTGGTTAAAGATATTAAAAATGCAATCTGCAGTCAGCAAGGGAATTACAATAATTTGAGTAGAAATTTATGAATCTTGCATATACAAAGCTGTAAGTCTAAAAAGGCAAGCAATTGCTCAGTGATTATTAAACTGAACATTTGTCTATGGATTGGCTTAGTTGCAGTGGTATATTTGATATCAGAGGGTAATACATTATTGGGTATTTACTTTGAATTTTTCTTTTTTGAAAGGAGCATTTTTGTTTGTTTCACAGTGGAGCTTCATGGCCATGGGTAGAGCTTTTTACATGGAAACAAAGTAACAGATTGAAGTGGTTTCAGGGCTTCAATCCCTTGGTAAATTAGCCAGCAGGCTAGCCTTTTTATAGATGTGCTAAACAACAGGTTGATGCCATTTGGGCTTTAGCAATGAGAATTACCTGAGGGAATAGGAAATGAATAAGAAGAGAGCTAACATAGTGAGCATGACTATTATAGCAGGGCAAACTTATGCCAGGAAAAAGGCGATGCCTTGGAAATGAAGGCTGAGTGGGTTGCATGGTGGTATATGGCACTGCAGAAACCTATTTTCTGTGTTCTTGTAGAAACAAATCTGAACATCTAATCATTCTAGAGCACTAATGCTTTGTGATCTCACAGTTGTTAAATTATTTTGTACAAATAATGAAGCTTGTAGTAATAGAGATGCATTTGTACATGTACTGTTGGAACATATAGCAGCAAGTAAAGACAGATGAAAGCTGGAAAGCTAAATGAACTACTTTACCAGTTACTGATTTTAAATACTTGGATAAGTTCATTGGTTGCTTTGGTATAGAATACTGTTATTCTATACTAGTATGCTCACTGGAATACTTAACATTTATATAGCTATATAACAATTATATAGCATACTTCAATCACTATTGTCAAACTGGTTTTCTATCAATGAAAAACAATATTTATTTTTCAAATTCAATATTGTACCAACAAATTAATTGCCAGAAAGGATGTATGCTGCTTTCCTGTGATCTAGCAAGCACCAATTTCTTCTTTACAATTTGTTTAAAAATCAGAATTCATTTTAATTGTGAAATTGATATCCAACAGCAGGAAGCAGTAGAGAAAACTGATATGATGAAATCATTGAACCTACCTGTTAGCCTCTGAGACCCTCTCTCAGGGCTTTTAATTTACTATTTATAAAGGGGTTTGGGGGATCAATATGAAGATCTGTTGATAATATTATATTTAATTAGCGTAATCAAAAACCATGCTCAGAGCATGACACCTGCCAGGGAGAGCTTCAAAAAGCTAGTAAGCAGCATGTGTTAGTATAGCCTCTTTTACTTGTCCACATGCACTAATCTAGCAAAAGTCCCAAATGGGGCAGCTAGTCAGCTATTTCATTGACTTTGATCTGGTTTGGGGGGCAGTTTATTTTCCCATAATGTCATTGATCAATGATTTCCTTTCAGCACTGATGTAATTAAAGGGCTTTAGTCAGTTTGTGCTGTGTTGTCTTGAAATTTACTATTCTGGGATATAAAGAAGATCAATATGGTGCATTGGCCCTGTGTTTAGATCTGACCAGAAGGGACCCTACTGACAGGATAAGGATTAGGGCAAGGTTGAAACAGGGCTTCAGGATACAAACAAGATGTTTACCTAAGACTTTGAGCTGACCTACTCACAGCCCCTCCTGCTTAACCTATAGCATCTTATAGGTTATTTTTATCACAAAGTTTCAAAACAGTATATTTTGATTGTTTGTATTAGGATGCATTAAACTTTAATTTTCTTCCTCAGATATATTATTTTTAGAAATGTGAGTTATTTGAATTATTCCCCTAAAAGTACCCACACATTATATGTAGATAGGCAATCTGACATTGTATAATGAAAACTTTATACAGAGTATGACTGATACATTTGGGGGCATATTGTATGATTTACATGAATTCTTGGCTTTTGCTTTGTGGAACAATGCAAGTTAATCCCTTTTTTTAACCTAATAAGAAAACTCACTGTATGTACAACAGAATAGACTACTATTTCATCTTTGGTGTGTTGAAATATTTGCAGAAAGAAATAGTCAGTTGGTGCCATAATTGAAAATAATGCTAAGGCATACAATTATTAGTACAATCAGTACAGGCCTTGCAACAGTGGCTCAAGTTGGTAGGCTCCATTTCATTATTCTAATATCTGTCTTGGCCAGTATTTATTGATCAAGAATCAAAATCTCAAAAATATTGAGATCTTCAGGGAGCTACAGGCACAATTTATGTACATGTTGGGGCTTCTGAGCCCTTTCTTATTACTGTACCCTCTCACACCCCTTGTTTCAGGAAGTCACCTACTTTCCCTGGACGTTTATGTAACTTAAGCATAGTAGAACGAGAAGACCGGGATGCTTTTATGGGGCTTGGTCAAAAGTTCTTGGTCTATACCAGGGGTGGGCATTTCATGATAATGAAGAGACTGTTGTATAATTCTATGCAAACTGTGCCACTCTGCAACTGTGAGGGCTAGGAAGTATCTTTTACTCAATGAGTAGCAGCAAAATGAGATTTGGAAGATTAAAATATGACAGTATAAAATTGGGAAGATGACAATAGATGTTGCTCATTCATATTTTATATAGCTTCCTCCATGTATTCATACTGTAGCGTCCCATATGGCTCCAGAAATGGAGATATCCACAAAGTGTGATTGAAAACTGGTCTTGACATTGTCAGAATCCCGGAATCTCAATTTGAGAATAGGGAATAAAACTCGGGTTCATGGGAAAGACCAAGCGTCCAGTCCATCTGAGGCTTTATTGTATTTACCCCAAGGTTCCCGAGGTACTCACGATAATGCATGCATTACCGGGCAGGCAGAGGTGAACTCTGCTGCAAAGCTTCAACACCATTTCAGAGTATTTTATAGGTGCAAAGGTACAGGGCAATTGATGACAGAATGCAGAGGTTACAATAAGATTCTGATCACATACAGAACAGATAAAGGAATGTCAGTCAATCATACAGTAACAATGAGATTACAGTATTTCTAATTGCCTGTATTGACACTTTAGTTCAGTAGCTTGAACCCATCTCCAGGTCTGCTTAGACATGTAAATTCAAGCTACTGAAACTATGCTTGAACTCAAGGGTCTTATCTACTCTCTAGACATTCTGAATTTGCCAGGGCACATGGAGCCTCTGGGCTATCAAAAGATACTTCCTTGTAAACTGAATTCCAACAGTGACTATTTACAATGTATATTTGGACTAAATGGCTTGTCTACTAAAGGTGAGAGAAAGGAGCAGGGGAATGCCATTTTAAAGTGACAGCTTGGTTTTGAGAAGGAAGACAGGATTTGATCCCACAATGCAAAGGCACACAGAAGTAATGCTTTTCAGACGGGAATTATCCAAATTTTCCCAACAACATTCAGTTTCAACATTTCATGACAAAGAATGACCATTTTAGAAATGATCGTTTTCATAACAGAGCCCAGCATAGTAAGCACTTGCCACTTAAAATGGTTAGTTAACATGTGCAAGTATTGCTGTTGTTTTTAATTGTTGAACAGTGTGCTATAAGATATTAGTCTTTAGACCATAACCACTGGAGTTGTGGTCTTAATCTTGTCAGATGCAATGTAACTGGTAGATCTTGTACTCAGTATCTGATGCTGAATAATGTTATTTATTATCATGTTGCAGCAACATACAATATATAGGTACACATGTCTCTGTTAAAATTATTCCCATAGAGTTATGAGAGTGAAGTTGGAATTTTCAAGGTTCCAAATGAGCAAGATGCTTGTATATATTATGGAACGTGTCCTTGGAGAAGACTTTTGTGCTGACAACAAATCTTAGTTAAATTCTTGTTCAGGAAATCAGATCTTTGTTCACACACATTTCATGTCTTATAAATTTAATGCATGGTCCTCTAAACCATCCTTGTCTTTTAATGTATTAACAGATATGTTAGTTAAAGGTAAAAATGTTTACCTTTACCTAAACCATAAGCAATGTATTCCTGTTCATATTCCATATACTATGGGTCTAGCTTTCTTTTAATGCAGCTGCTGAAGCACTGATAGGATTGGCATATCTCTAAGATTAACTGCTGTGTATAGTGAAGATAAATTATTTGCGTTCTATAGCATTTCTTTAACTCTAACTTTTATGCCTGAATAAAATGTAATGCTTGTTCATTGAAATGGATATAAGAGATAAGCTTCTAAGGGGTGTACTTCAATGTTTTTATTTCTTTCCTGTGGGTATTTAATAAGACAACAAGTAAATTATTATTGTATTTCATGGTTAAGATAAGAATACTGTGAAGTTTAATTTGTGCCTAGCAAGATTATATGTGCAGCAGTGGTTGCCAATGTAGTATACTCATTCTAAGAATCTCGATACATGTTCAAAGCCAGCTGTGCCTTCTTCTACTGGTTGTATAATTTAGAGTATCTATGGCATAAGCAATAAGGGTTTTTATACGAATCTCTTTTTGATACATATTTTCTGCTTTGGTGCAAGGCATCAAGTATTTTTGGATCGCTGTCTTATGATTTTCATCTTAATGTACAATAAATCCTACTGGCTTTTGTGTTTGCCCCAAAGGGTTGTAATTTATTCCCCCAGAAATGGGTACACAGCCCACCCAGGAAACCTTACTGGCTAATGGGGCAGAATAAAAATCCAATACATAATAATAATGTCAATTATTAAATAAGCTGCTACTAAGCCTTTAATATCACTGTATATGGCAACTCATATTTAAAACAATTTGCTGCTGTTTTGGATAACCTAATAGAAATGAAGGACATTCCAAAAGAGCCTTTCTCATCAGCATATCATTCAAGTCAAAACAAATATTTAATAAGAGCATTATCTTTATGAGCCACATATGCCTTCACTATATATTGAAGCACTGGTGAATAATTTGCTTACAAAGTCACCAGTACAGCCTTGAAAATGAATCTTTTAATCCACATCTGACTGTGCCTCTCCCATTCTTCTTCATACAAACTTAGTGAAGTGTCTTCTTCTGATCCCTAACACCCATGTTTCCAAACTTCTTGTTAGAGGCAGTTGTTACACATCTTTAGCAAACAGGTTGAAGGACTGATTACATCCCTGCTTTGAAGCAGAGAAGGAAGAAGTATAGGTAGTTTCTGTATCTTAATGTTTCTGTGTCTTCTATATTTAGCAGTGCATATGTAAAAGCTTAAATGTGAAAATGTTTTTGAGTTTTTCAGAGCCAAGTCTTTAAAGACTACCACTTTCCCAGCTTATAAGTATCTGTTATTACTCCTCCTTTAGGTGTTCTCTCCTTTGTTTACAACCGCCTAATTTAAAAACCAAAAAACAAATGTCCAGTTTGTTTTGTTTGCTTTAGCAAATCTCAGTATTTATTTATATAGTATAACATTCTTCATAGTCAATCACAAAGCACTTTATATAAAAAGAATAAAACATTCTTAATAAAACAATAATGTTGAACAAAACCAACATATCTAAGGCTGTTTTATGGAAGACACAGTTTCACCAAAAGGATTAAAAGGCCTGGTACTTCCACTAAACAATTAATTTTCTTTAGTTCAGTTAGTTAGATGCTACATATGCTTTTTGCCTAATCTTTGTATTCCTTTTCTCCTTCGTTGACTTGACTATTGGCTTCATCAACTGACTGGATCATATGGTTCAATCAATTACTCTTTAAAAGAGGTGAGGTGACAGTCAGCTGTTCATAAAGAAACCTTACGTGGATACAAGAAATAAAAATAACTATACTGCAGGTTGTTCCCTTAGTGGACAAGATGCAGGAGAAAGTGGTCTCTGTTAACCCCAACACGATTGGATGAAACTGATTTTCTGTATGTATCTCAGTTGAAGTGTATGCCCGGTTTTGGAACAGGAACTGCCTTGGTTGCACTGTGGGATGATCTTTGCCAGGAGAAGAATAGGGCAAGCAATCCTCTTGGTTCTTCTAGATCTTTCTATGGCTTTTGATATCCTGCCTGTAGTATCCTTCTGGATTGACTGTCTGAACTGGGATGTGAGGCACTGTTTCCTTTCCTATCAGTACAGTGGTACCTCGGCTCACGAACACCTTGGTTCACGACCAGATCGGGTTGCGAACAAAAATTTAAAATTTTGACATGGGTCGCCAGCTCTGCATTGGGTGGCGACCAAGACTGCAGCCATCCCTCCCCCGCCCCCCGTGAGTGGGGAGATGGCTGCGATTGCAGTTGCGTTCGTGCAGGGAAGACATGCGTGATCACAGGCACGCTCCTGCAGGAAAGACAGGCGCAATCTCAGCCATCCCCTCCCACAACCAGCACGATCGCGGCCATCTCCCCACCTCCCTGAGTGGGGAGATGGCTGTGATTGTGCTGGGGATGGGGGGGAGATGGCCGAGATTGTGCCAATCTCTCCCTCCCCCAGCACGCCTCGTTCACGCCCGTCTCTCCATCCCCCAACGCGCCATTTGTACCCATCTCCCTCCCCCAGTGTGCCCCATTTGTGCCTGTCTCTCTCTCCCCTAGTGCGCCCACGATCGTGCCCGTTCTCCCCCCCCCCCCAGCGTGCAGGGATGACAGGCGCGATCTCGGTCATGCTGGGGGCAGGGAGATGGCCACACTTGTGCTCGGAGTAGGGAGGGGGAGATGGCTGTGATCTTTGTTGTTCTTTGGCACATTGTTTCACATTTTTCTGATTTAAAAAAATGGTTACAGAACGGATTAACCTTATTTACATTGAACCTTATGGGGAAATTTAACTTGGCTCACGACCAATTTGGGTCACAACCAGAGTCCTGGAACGGATTAAGTTCTTGAGCCAACATGCTACTGTATATCATAAGATGCTATTTGGGAATTGTTGCTCTCTCCTGTGGTAGTCATACCATAGGGTTCCCCATGGCCCTTTTTATGTGCCATGTTGTTCAACAATATGGAACCTCTGGACATGTGTATCTAGGGGTTTTGGCTGAGTTGTTACCAATGTGTGGATGACAAGCACTTTACCACTTCTTTTCATCCAATGTAAGTGAGGCAATAGATGATTTGAAGTAGTACTTGAGCAAGGTGATAGACTGCATACAGTTCAATAAATCCTCAAATCAGGGTGGAGAAGATTCTACTTGTCTATCTGGTAGTCAGTCCAGTTGAGTGATAGTCACCCTGTTTGAGAAGGAATTATACTCCCCTGAAGAATTAGATGCATTCATTGTGGTGATGCTTTTGCTTCTATGCTTTGATATTCATATTCTGGCAATCTCCCATTTGGACCACCACAACTTTCTGTGTGGAGCAGCCTTTGAAAATGGTCTAAAAGGTCAGTTAGTTTAAAATAGGGCAGCTACCTTATTAAAGGGACTGTTTGTTACAACCATATATGCAGAAATTTGTAATCCAAGCTGGCTACCAGTCTGTGTGATGGGTTTAACTTTTGAAGTCCTAAATAGTTGGGACCAGGAAACTTGAAGTATGCTCTCCTCCCATAGTTACTCATCAGGAACCTAGGATCATCCTTTGAGGCTCTTCTCTGGATAGAGCCGCTAAGTGAGGCAGTAACTACATGAGAGGGGGCCTTTTCTGTGCTAGTATCTCATCTGAGGAATACTCTTCTCAGAGAGGTTCACCTGATCCTACATTGTTATTTTTTCAGCATCAAGTAAAAATCTTAAAAAACACACACGCGTTTTAATTTCTGTTTTAGTGCTTTTAGATCTTTGCATTTTTATCACATATGGCAGGTTTTAGTTCTGTCTTATCATTGATATTTCATTGTTATACTTTTATTTCATGTTTTTAATCTATCTGTACAACAAGAGCACTAAAGTCATTGTGCAGTTTTGAACAGTAAGAAATCAATATAGTAAAGCAATGGTTGATTATACTTTTCCCCAAACTGTTATAAGAATTTTCTAATAATTATATTATTTTGGTGAATGGTATAACTAATTTGTTACATATTTGAGTTTAAATATATGTATCTATTACATTATTTTGATTGAGAAAGTAGACCAGCTAAGAGGCCCTAAGCATGTAACAGCCCTTGTGCTGCCAAGTTGGTTTGTTCAGCTAACTGCCATCTTCACCTGGTCTCTAATTTCTGTCTTGGTTATACTTAACTCATTGTACAATAGATTTATTATAGGCTTATACTATTATGCTTCTTGTATATTTTTCCACCAAATTTCTCAGCCTTGATGGTTTCATCAAGCTCTGAATGAACTGCTATGGCCTTTTGTAGTATCTGTTGCTTGTCTTCATAATACAGGCAAATTCAGAAATATATATTAGGACTTACAGACCTAGAAGCTATCAAAATTGTAAGAGTACTTTCACATCACATTGAAACCTGAAGTGTTCTGTACAGGTACTGCCAGGTACTCTGGTTATTGGCTTCTTTGGGAATGGAAACTGAATAGTTAAAAGGCAGCTTATACATCAAATGAAATTATAAAGTAAGGAACATTTTGTTCATCTAGCTTTGCATACCATTGGATGGTGGGAGGAGAGAAGCTGCAGTGACTGCCAGGAAATAGTTTGAAAATGTGTTGGACTTATTGTTACATAAAGTTGAAAATACTTGGATTGGAGAAAGGGTATTTTTGGTAAAAATTGGAAATTTATCTCTGCTAACAAAATGCAAGCTGTATTTAATAGTATATGTTTCATATGTAAACAACCCTGATAACACTGGTTATCTTGAATGTAGAACTGATTGCTTATGATAAATAATGGTTACATTATTTCTTAAAAATATAAATCTGCAAAAGAATTACAGTATGTTTTGGTAGAGAATCTTAATTTTGTATCTATTTTGAATGTGCTTTGTTAAAGGAGTCAAAATCCTTTGTCATCTGCATGATTTTTATTTGTGTAGATACCTGACATTTTTAAAATGGCATATGAAAGAAAGGTTCATGCTTTAGCACGAAACTGTTCAAGTTTGCAGGCGAGCTGTCAGGCTAAATTTGATCACTCCCTGCAAACTAAAAAAAAAAAAGAAGAAGAAGAAGAAGAAGAAGAAAAGGAAAAAATCTCTCTTATTTAATAAGAAGGCTGTAAAGTAGTGAGTTTCAGTTGCTGCTGCTACACTGAGCAGAAAAACAAAGGAGGGACATGTTAGAAAACAATGGCCCCAGCTTCATTTGGCATACAAAACTAATAGAAGAAAACCATTAATTTGTTAATTTATTTGCAATATTTTTAACCCCACTCTTCATCTAAAGAAGGGTCCCAAAGCTGCTTCAGACAGTCCCTACTTTAGCTTTAAAATGTAAAGGGATTGCTATAAAAGGTAAAATAATTCTGAGGAAGGAGGGAAAAAGCAAAACTTGGGCACCAGTTCTTTGTTTCAAAGCATTAGAATCTTTTTATTTTTCTAGGAGAGCTGTACAGAACTTTAGATTTTGACCTGTTTTGCCAGTATGGAAAGATGGTTCAGTTTTTGCCATCATGATAAAATTGGCTCTGTTTGGTAGTGTAGTGACTACGCTTTTGCATTTTTTGGTGGGGGGCATCTTTAGGGTGAACACTATATTTGGAGCAGAATTACAAACCTTGGCTGAACTGGTAGCAAGCTTTTTACCAGGGAACAGCACAATTTTAAGCACACTTGGTAGGGAGTAATCCCATTAAGCTGAATGGTGGGAATTAAGAATGCTTAGGATGGCACTTTAGTTTAATATTCTGTATTCCAAAATATATGACTAGTAAGTCATCTTCTTAAATTTTAATCCCAGTTGTGAAACTGGAATTTAGTTAAATTGGAATTTTAAAATACCCTGTTCTTGGTCCCAGTGCTTGTAATAAGCAACTGACAATATTTTTCATTTATGCTTTTTGCCTTTTCTAGTCATCTGGAAATTCTAGCTCTGCCTCGTGTTGCTTATTGATTCCTTTGATCATCTACATTCTCATTTGTTCTGTTGATGTGTCCCTTAAAACTCTGCTTTATAGCTGTCTGCTCAGAGTGACTGAAACCATTTTTTCTTTATTATAAATAGTTTTATACTACCCTCCAATTTTATTCCCAGTCAAAAATATAATTTACACAACTCTGCTTTTCCCACTATCTGTGTGTACATATGTGTGTGTGTGTATCTTTTCCACTGAAATTAAAAAGACTTACAAAATAACATGAATGAAAAAACATATGAAAACATAAATTTTTATCTTATTCTTTCTTATCTATCCTCTAAACTTGGAACTTTTTCACCATTCCCCTTTATGTTCACATTTCCCCTTCTTTCATCACAACTTTTTTTCATTGTGAATCTGTCCATTATGTTCTGTCCCACTCTGTGTCTCTGCTTTAAACTCCCCCATGTTCACCTCCAGTTCTACAAACATTTGTTTCCTCTGCCTGCTCTTCCTTCTTAATGCCTTCCAATCACTCTCTCCTGTTAATCAATTGAAACTTTCATATGTATGTTTCAAACACATTTTTCTGCTTAAATCTTGGAAAGTTCTTCTCCATTTTATTTCTTCTTGACCCAGTCCATATCTTAGACACTGATTACTTACACAGGTGTTTCCCACTATAATGTTAATATAAAGAGCTGCTTACAGCTTCTGTGCTACTAATATTTCCCCATTTTCTACACTCTATTACTTTCCTGCTTCCTTTGGTAGTAGCGTTCCTATCAAGGGAAGAGAGGTTTAGTAGCTTAATGAAAGCCACAAGTTATGTCCTTTTTATACATTTGTGTCATTCTTCTAGCACAAATCTTCAACCAATTTCAGAAACCCTGTTTCCATCCTTGTGCAAATGTAATGTTCAGTACTTCTGCTCCATTTATGCAAACTGTTGCACAAGCCATTCCATCCACTGTCTCACAAGCTTTTTCACGTCTTATGATAATGTCATTAACGTAAGGGTTTCTTGTGCTAGTTGTTTAGGCAGCCGAATGCTGCTACCTCTTGTATTTTTTTCCAGTAGCCTGATGTCAGGTATAACCAATTTTTAGCCATATCACTATAACCTTAAGACATTAAGTGGTCTGTCATAACCCCCCTCTTAATTTCTGCAGTGTTTGCTAGGTCTCAGTCTCAGTGGGACTCTGTGTGGCCTCTCTTTCATCCTTTACTTATGTGCACGATGCTCTCACTGGGTATGGGTCATGTCAAAAATTGAACTAGTTTTTTCTGTTCAGAACATGTTACCTCCATTGAAAATATACAGGCAGTCTTAACATTCCTGTCAGGCAACATAGAGGTATTCATCAGTTACTGCTTCCATATGTATTTAGGCAGTTTTCAAGTTCAGTTTATTTCATCTTTTCTAAAATCATTCTGTTCTCACTTCATCTACTTATAAAAAACACTTGTGCTTGACCTGGTAATCTCATACCTAAAGCACTATTCTGAACTTCCTTGCATAGGGCAGTTTAAGGTACAGTTGGGAGGCCTTCAGACCTAATGTTGACATACTTGATGGGCTTGCCTATCACACTTACCAACCCTCAATGAAGCCGCAATGGGTAGGTTGTTTGGGTTTACCATGCATCATTCTCTTCTTCATACCTTGGTCTTCAGATCATATCCCAAGGAACACTGAAGCTGAAGCCACTTTTTCCCTATCATGATGGCAAGCCATTTTGGGCTTGTTGCTGATTTTTCCCTCCCCTTATTTATTTATGTTGGAATTGCCTATTACAATCTCTGAAGTGCTTGAACAGAACATTGCAGGGCCTATTCTTGGTTCACTTTTTAATTGTTGCAAATCCTTGCATTTTTTCTGTATTTTTAGTCTGATTTACAAAACTGTGGACTAGCAAGTTCTGCAGTTCAGAAAATGGGAAATTTCTCCTGGGCATTATCCTGGAATAGACTTGCTATCAAAGTGCATCAGGTGCAAACCCCAGACATTAACTCAGAGAGGTAGCAAATATATTTATTTTACTTTAGCTTTCCTCTGTCAGTTGTCAAAAGGTGAGCTATCAAGGGAAAGCAAAGTCAAGGAGATCTTTATTTGTGAAAGGGGTAGGTACTTCCTCTTTGCCATGAGATTCTCAGGGCTTTGAGTGCCTTACTGATAGGTTGCAGTGGTTTTCTACTTTTCTATTGATTTCCAAGACTAAGCACTTAGGAGGGTGCAGCTTGCTTTCCCTTTTCCCCCTGAATCTTGCTTCTGTTAGGAGGAGGAATTTAGGCATGACAAAACAAGGTCATTTAGACAGAGGGATATGCAGGTTTCCCTATCTAGACTACCCTGTTTTAGGGTATCCTGTTTCTGCCTAAGTTTCCTGAGGTAGAAAAAGCATTTTTATTGTAAGTCAATTGGAATAAAAACCACACATATGCACATACACTTGTAATATGGTGGATAAAACAAGGTCCTATTTAGTCCAGCATTTTGTTTACATAGTTACCAACACTGCCCATGATCTGTACTATGTTAAAATGGACTATGCCCATAGTCTAATATACCTTTTCCTTGTTGTTTCCTTCAATTTGTAATGATGTGTAACCATATTCATACCATATTGGTTATATCTCTTTCCCTTTTATTAGTCATCTCTGTATTTACTGTGTCTTACATTGGAAACATGAGTATATAAACATCTAAACAATGCTTGGCCTTTTTAAGCAGCAGTCATTTGTTTCCATATGCTCATTGGAACGTGTCCAGTTTAATCTGAATATTTCAAGTAATGTTGCAAAGTGAATTGAAATGTTTGTTGTCAGTTTTTCATCATTTAAAAAAAATAAACGTTTGCGCCCTCATTCTTTTACAAAATACTGTTACTGTCTTCACAAAATTCCTACTTGCAGTGACTGCATTGTATTTATTTATAACCAGAGTAAGAAGTAATAAATGTATTTGATTTGGGATATCTTAAGTGCTGTAACCAATTCTGAGAAAATGTACTGTAACTTAATATGGCTTTGTATTAAAATCAAATATGTCATTTCATTTGGCAGCCCATTGGAAACATATCAACAAACCTAATAGTGTAGCTAGCTAATTACTTAATATGTAAAGCACACCCTGATGAAAACTTCCTTGGTAAAGAAAATATTATATTGATTTTTATGCATAACACAATGTACAGTATTTGTGGGGGGTTAGCTTAGGGTTTTCAGGGTGGTACTTTAAAAATGTTTTAATAGGATTCTTTTATGAAGTATAATACCTTCGATGGCTAAAAATAACATCACAAAGCATGTTAGTTATCTACTTAATTGTTTTGACCATAGAATTAATTTTAAAGTCAAAGGGGGCATTGCTTTTTCATCATTTCTAGCTCAGAATATTCAGCATGTCACAGATGTTCATGAATAATGTCCATTTAAAACTGTTGGCAAGAGTGCTGGTGAGTTGGCTAGATGAATTAAATGTTGGGGGGATCTGACAGGCAGCACGCTGCTTTGTGATCATTCCAAAGTTCTAATAATCTCCCTCACCTTCTCTGCCTGCCATTAATGAAAGAGAATAGGTGATTGCACCTCAGGCTATGTTCTGCGCCTAATGACTCCTCCAAAGGCAGATTTATGAAGAAAAAATTAACTTTGAATGAGGATTGAATTGGCCCTGACAGTCTGATAGACTGTGACACAGATTCTGTGGCAAAACAGACGTAGCTCTAATTGATTATCAATATTTTAAGCAAAGTGGTGAAAATAAGCATTAAGTGATGAGAAACACAGTCTTAATACAGTAGGCAGTAACCAGGATTTGGAGTGTCTTTGGGGAGGTTGCTCCTGTTTGCTGTTACAGAGCTTTTTCTGTCAACTTTTACCAGTTCCTTCCTATCATCCATTGCCCCTTTTTGTGTACCTTTTCCCTTCCTTGCAGATTTGTGATTAGAATGTTAATATGCCTGATAAATCTGCTGTTTCCCTAGATAAGTTTGTCAGAATTCAACAGTGGTTTTTCATATTTTGAAATAGGAAGTTCTTGCATATATTTTTGCCGAACTACTCAATACAATCAAAGTTTACTAAGTTTTTTTCTCCAATAATGCAAGTCATGCCATTGCAAGGCACTACCTGGACAATCATTTTTGTGAAGAATAAAGTTTCCTGAGGTGTATGAGGAGGAATTGTTGTCAACTTCTCTAATAGGAAAAGATGTTCAAGTGTTGCATACATAGCTTTTGATTTTATTTTGACAATTGTGATTGTACAACTACTGAAAGAGCTTTATTTTGTACATGTCACGGTCAGTTTCCCAAATGGAGTTGCCAGTCACAAGTGTTGCCAGTCACAAGACAATCTCATGCTCATTTACTGATTGTTCAGTATTAATAGAATTTCAGTAGGCAGTGTTAATACTCATTACTTGAAAAACAGGTGAACAGGCAATCTGCATTTTTCAATCTTTTCGCAGATACGTGCAAGTTGCTCAGAATTCCCTTGTGCTTGTCAGCAGTCTACCATCTTTTCAACATTCACTGTAATTTCAACTTTCACTATATAACTGACTTCATTCATTGTAATTTATACATAATAACTACAGTCCTATACATATCTATGTAGATCAAGCCCCACCAAATTCAGTAAAAAATATTCTCAAGTAAGTGTATATAGGATTGCAGCTTTGGAGTAGAGAAGCAAGATAAGAATTTATGGATCTTTTTTCACTTAGTGGTTTTGAGAGGATTTCAGACAAATCCAAATACATAAATGAATGCTCACAGAAACACTTAATGTGCAGTATATAATTTCCATTGTTGCTTGTGCTAATAATATTAAGTATTATGAAAATATTTGCATGGCAAATATACAGTAAAGTTGTGCAGTTAAATATATGATTTTAGAATTGTGTATATTAGTATCATGATTTGGGAGATCCTGTATGGCTATTAATCATAAAAATCAACCTACAAGCCTTGATGCATGTACTATGCTTCAGAAAAATGGCATGTAAATTACCAGTGCTCTGTATTTAATAAAAGGTTGTGTTTCTTCACATCGTAGGGAGGTCCTTAAATGTTTTATACATGTTATAAATCCTTATTTACATTTGTTTTAAAAAAAGTCTGATGTGGCTTCCTGAAGATGGGCTGTGAATATGGGAAGGACTGGGTTACTTACTATATATATATTTACCATTGCCCATGAAATAAATTACTTTACTCTAATTCATAGTTTCTTCTTTCACTTACCTTTTTAATGCTCTGGTCCTTTATCTTTCCTACTCTTTAACACTAGTTAGGAATTTGCTGTTTATATTGCTGCTGTGGCCTACAGAAAATTCTAAACTCGACAGTTATTCCAGTGTTATTTTTACCTGCATTTAGTACATTGTTTTCATGATTACAGTAATGATGAATAACTGGAATAAATACATGTTTTACATAAAAATTGAGGAACATTTTATAGCATATTTGTAGCTATAGCATTTGTGGCTAATATCATAAATGTTATTCTTCAGTTATATTGCAAAGAAAGAAAAATTCATGGATTTAACACATATAGTTATTATTATTTAGCTAAAATTCAAATTAATTTTAAGGCTTGAGCATGAAGGCTTTTTATCTCATTTTAATTGAGCTTTTTCTGAGTACAATTTAAACAAGTGTTAAAATGTTTCACAACTTGCTTATTTAGTGTGAATGTTGTATCAATACAAACACTGGAACAAATATTGTTGAATATAATTGTTTAATGATAATCAGCGTAAATGTTGTTAGTCATTGATTTCACATGCAAGATAACTCCATGGGAAAAAGGATTTAAAAGCACAATTTACAGTAACATTTTTCAAAACAATATTTGGGTTATCATTACGTTTTCAAGATAGTTAATCAAAATGGATCACACCTGATTTCTTTGTAACAACACTCCTCCAATGCCAATTTAAATAAAAGAAACACATTTAAAGTATCCTTGCTTTAGCATAATTTTATCCATCATACAGTTTTGTAGCTGAAATCGTTCATGGGACAACTAGATCAAAAGGTTTTAGTTTGATTTAGTAGTTCAGGATTAGACAAACCCCTGATAATGAGTGCCTTATGTGTCATCCCATTTGTTTCATTCCAGCAGACAGATACAGCATGGTTAAATACACATATAAATTATTCTAGTTGCGCCATCTAGTGAGCATCGGCTTCTTTGTGAGTGATATCATTGTAATTGCGTCAATAGCACCCGGAAGAAAGATATTAAAATAGAATCAGATGTTTGGTACTATCTTACTATGGGTGCTTAGACTTCATATTTCTTCACTTTCAAAATTTCCTGTGTTACCTGTTGTTCCTTTTTTTCTAAATATCAAGTTCACAATAATGTATGTTTTAGCACAAACATGAATTTTTCAGAAAGATTTTTTGAAAATTGATTGGTCTTTCACTTTTAGTTTATGAAAGACAAAAACATCTTTCTTTAGGTAGGTGTAATTCCTTTCCCACAATGGAACAAAGCTGAAAATAATCACAGGAATATAAAAGGCTTGGGAAAGGAGTCAAATTCTAATTATAAGTATGTAGCTATAAAATTTGTGCTATAGGAATGGCAACCAAAATCAGAACACTATTGAGATCATATAATTTATATTCATGCTGATTTGTATCAACTAAAACTTAGAAGAAAATATTTCTTCGTAATTTAGCCTTTGTTAATATTGTGCACTGAATTAATACATTCAAATGAAAGGTGTAGATAGAATAAAATTACTACCCACCACAAGGAATACTTATCAAGATTCCATGCATCCGCTTTTCTGTGGTTGTGCAATCCTATACATGTCTGCACAAAAATAAGTTCCATTGAGTTCAGTGAGACTCCTTATGTAAGTGTTTAAAGGATCTCAGTGTACCATAGGATAAGGCTATGAATAATTCAAAATAAAAATACCTGTACTCCTAAAACACTCGTCTCACTTATAAGTTTATATAAGCCCTATCTATCTATCTATCTATCTATCTATCTATCTATCTATCTATCTGGCTTTGGAATCAGTGAGTTCAACTTGTTTTGTTTCATCTATGAGCTTGTATTATTTTTGGGTAGTAGGGCTATTTTTTCTTTCTCTCTTGGAATCAGAGAAATCTATAAACTCATGTATGGAAGTGTAACTAAATGTATGTATTATCTCTACCACCATCCCTTCTCCTGAATTATTCTGCCCTTAAATTTGCTGTTGAATGTTGGTAAGGCCAACATTATTGCATGTGTTGTAAGCTGCATTTTTCTCTTAATGATTACATAGTGAGATGTATTTTGTGTATGATAAATTTATAGATTTATATATAGATTATATATAATACAAAATATCAGCTGAAAGACACAGACAGACAGACAGAAAGTTGTTTGCTGTTTAAGGAAGCCATAACTGACTTGATTGATACGATTTTATTTCTCAGTATTATTTCCTCTTGTTTTGCCCTTTTTCTATCCCCCTTTCCAGTTTGTTTGCATTAAACAGGACTGAGTATCTCACTATAAACAATTGCACACTTATATAAGACTAATTCCATTGGAGCAAGTAAAATCCAGGTAAATATAAATGTGCTTAAGTCATGCAGCCTATGAGCCTACAGGTAGGGTTATTGAAACCTATTCAACTTCGTTTCAAATAGATATGCCTAGGATTGACTCATAAGTGCATTTTTGAATAAAAGGATGTTTTTACTCAGGCTGTTTTTCTGTGTGTATACCACACACAGGTCTTAAAGCTGAGTCTTTTCTAAAGCTGCTTACAATTATCCTGATGTATACAGCAATAAGCAATAAGAAAATGTTTTCTTTTTGCTCGCATGCTTAGCTGCTTTGTCGGCACTGCCAATCAGTGCCTTATCCCATATAGCCGGAATAAGCTATGTATGATGTTTTATGGTAGGTGTTACCTGATTTAAGGATTATGAAGTTTATTATGCATTCATGTACCTTATGATATTTTTACTAAGTAGCGCAGGGTGAGTTAGTGACTAGGCTTGCATGATACAGTAATCCAATCTTTCTTCTTTGTGGTCTCTGTGCATCACACATATGGGCTCTGCACCTGTGTAGAGCCTGTTGTCTGGAAGTCTTTACAGCTAAGTGATAGTTTGGGTGGGAGCCCCTTACGCTCTTATTCCCTGCATCAATGGAAGGGGCTCCCACGCCTTCCCTCAAGTCTTTTTCAGCTGCCTCCTAGATCAGCATCTAGGTAGTGTGACAAGTGTGTCAAGTGTGACAAAACTCTTTTTCCATTCTTACCAATTTTTCCCGGATCAGTGACCGTTCTTCTGCATAACATGCAGTGCAAACAAAGGCTGCAAATTACATGCACAGAAGATAGATGTTGTTTGAGCAGTGGAGTTGAACAGTCCACAGTGAGCCCAGTAATCAGTTGGGCACACCATGGGTAGTTTGGGAAAAAACCAACTCATTGTGGCTTATTGCCAGGGTGGCTTTTTGTAACGTAACCTGTGGCAGTATTTTTGTATGATGATAATCATATATTTCTAAGGATGTACGATGCAGCACCAGTTGGGCTGAATCTAAATGAAGAGTCACGTGTACCATTTTAGGCCAAGAATTCTGATGATGCTCTGCATTGTAGGTTGGATTTCAAGGTTCTGCTAGGAACTAGATCTTGTGCAAGAATCAGGGTCAAGAAGCAAGACAGGTGTAGGAATTGGGCACATTTCTTGAAAAGAACTTCAAAGAGATATGGGAATAGGTTGTGATTCAAATGACGTTTAGTGCAATGCTAAGGAAAAAGGGATTACACAGTCAAGTATTCCTGAAACTCTGGGAAATCCAAACCTTTCTGAAGAAAAGTAGCAGCAGAAGATGGGCATAACAGATCCAAGGGTGAAACATCAGTTAAAGAGGGAAGAACAAAAGGGTCATTCTAAAAGGTTGGTTCTGCAAAATAAATAACCACATTTAGGGTTGGTTTTGGGATATGTTTTCCTGAGAAGGATAGTCCAGAATCAACTTTGGCCATGATGTATCAGTAAACTGATTTTATACCTTTTTAACTCAGCTTCTTTCTTTTATTATAGCAGCAAAAAACCTGTATCCTAATCCCAGCTTCACTTGTTTGTTATTAGGCATAATAGAAGTTGCTTGATTACAGATAACTTGCTTGACTCTGAAGAGAGAGAGAAGCCACCTCTGCAGTAGAAAGCAATCAAAAACAGAAAACTCCAGGTGGTGCTGGGGAAAAAATAGCTACATATTGCCCCAGAGCAAGTGTGAACCTTAAAGAAGAAGTTAACAGCCTTAAGACTGACTTGCTCCATCACTATAATTTCTAAAACTTTGATCCTTAAAGAGGCCTGGACTGTTTTAGCAACCTCAGACTTTAATAACCTGAGGTTGCTGCTAGCATACTAGTGCCTTCATGACCTGAGCCTTCTGAGTCCAAGGAAATAATGCAAACTCCTCTGTAAAAATATTACGAAATTAGAGAGTTACTGGTCAGAGGAAGATGAAATGTATTGAAATTAGTTTTCCTTGGCTTATACATTTTCAAATATGCTTTAATTCAATAATCAAATGCAACTTATTGAAAATCTCTAGACCATGCAAGACAAAACTAGATGATCAGGAAATGACAGCTTGCATCCTGATGCAGAGGGTGTATCTTCATTGAATTTCACAGTGGTTTGGATATGCATTCAATGTTAAGCATGGTTGGGAAGGCTGTTGTGTACTGACCTTTGCTGAATTGGAAAGTTTGGATATGGCTTTCTCCTACCATATTGCCTGTCATTTTTTTCACAAAAAATAAAGGGTTTCTGTCCTGGATGAAGGCTGAAGGGAAGTAGAGTAAGCAGCAATGTGGACATTTACTGAGTTAGCCTCATGGGGTCCTGCATAGTACAAGAAGCACAGCTATCGGGAATATGCTTTTTGAAATTCTACCATATTTTTATTATTGACAAAAAGCAAAGTTCTCCCTCTCCCACACTCTCACTAACACCTTTATTGCATCAACAATGATACCTTAGATTTTTTAAAATATATTGCAGGTATGTCCCCAGCCCATTTACTTGGAAACAGTTAATTATTTCAGTGGAATATGCTTCTAACTGGACTGAGCAGGCTATCTCATTTTGGGGGCTATATTAAACCAGACATTATTTAAAATGTGTGTTCTTGTTACCTTCTTGCTGCAATGTTTAAATTAATGAGCCAATGTAAAGTGAACATTTCCTATAAAATTTCTGCAAGTGCATAAAATTCTAGAAAATTGGTAGAGCATAGGTTGCATTTAATAAAAATGCATGCCTAATCATCTGGTTTTTTACGCTTATGATTTTGATTTCTTTCAGAAAATCTAGTGAATTGTCCCTATGCAGAGAACAAATCAGTTATGAAGAGCAAACTGGCATAGTGGAATAAATAAATCAAATTTAACCCTGGTAGTTTATTGAATCTAAATTTTGTCTGGTTGGCCCAAGAGCTATGTATAAGCAATCCATCTTGTGTTGATAATGGAGGATCTTGAAACCCACCTAATGTTTGCATTATTAAATTTCATTCTAATGAGCTTTGCTAATACATATTGAAGTTGGTTGTAAGGAGTGGAATGTGAATCCAAGTTGGATAATTTGAAAGAAACATAAGCTGAGCATTTTACATGACTCAAGGGGTATAGCTACAATTACACTTATAACCAAAATTGAATTTCAATGGAATTTCTATTATCCCTGCCCTGCTACTAGGCAGAATAAAGTGTAAATGAAGTAAAACTCTTTACAGTTACCAGTGGTTTGTTTTTATTATCTAATTTAATAGATTCTAGTAAAGATATTGCTGGCAGAAAAGTTTTAATATTTCATGATGTTAAATGTAGTCTAAGTGTGTCTAAAAGCTTGTAAATGGAAACAGATGTCTCTATAATTGTGCCTATCATTTCAGAACAACAGTATTTAAATTGTGTATTTCAAGACGGTGTGGGCAGTGACTGCGAAGAGACATCAAACTTTAAAGTTGTAGTCGTGTAACATTCACACTTCATGCTTACTACTTTATTTGAATACTCATTATAAGTAACTTGTCGGTAAAGCAATCCAACCTAGAAAAGAATACACCATTGCTCTATACTAAGTGTGTAATGGATTTATTACATAGTAGGAACTGGTTGGTCTAAAGTCCAACTACATACATTTTGATTCTTTATTTTTTGACAAGGCAATACTTTTAAAAACTTAATATTTCATCAACTATAATGCTGTTAGAGACTTATTCTAAGTTCACTCGTCAGGCAGTGAGATGGCAATAAAAGAGAATGGCCCCTTTGAGACATTAATGCTTTGGAATAAATGATGTGCTAGAACAGAAATTTAATTAATTTACAGAGTATATTGATAGTCCCTTGTTACTGTGCTGTATATTTTTAATCTTCTTTTAACATCTGTAGTAAAGTGTTTAAAACCCCTGCAGTTGAGCAACTTGTAGATAATTAAGTAATAACTGAAGATGTTTCTAAAGGAAAGGGACTTCTTTTTAGAAGGTGCTGTCATAACATGAATTAAGTAGTGCTGCTATAATTTGCACTGAAGAATGTATATCCATAATCCATTAACCGACACTCTTATCTCCAGGAGGAAGTAGAAAACAGTGGCATGTTTCTTCAGGGGTGCAAGTCCAGGTGTGGCATGAGCCCTAATCTTTTTACACTGCACCAGGCTATGACAAGCTCTTATGGGTTCTTTCCCTGCTGGAAACATGGCACCCTTTCACTGCTCCTGTCTGTTACCTTGTGGAAGAGGATGGGGAAGAGATCGCAACAGTAGGTATAAGCACTAGGTAGCTTCTGGATAAGAATGGGACACTAACCTGATTTTTAAGACACACATCTCAGTTCCTGTATTTCAGCCCTAAAATTCTGAGTGCAGAAAAAGTGGTTTGTTTGATTAACCATGATGACTAACCATATTTAAGGAATTAAAATGTTGTTGTTAGTCGCGGTCGTGTCCGACCCATCATGACCCCATGGACAACATTGCTCCAGGCCTTCCTGTCCTCCACCATCCCCCGGAGTCCACTTAAGCTCACACCAGCTGCTTCAGTGACTCCATCTAGCCACTTCATTCTCTGCCATCCCCTTCTTCTTTTGCCGTCAATTGTTCCTAGCATTGGGCTCTTCTCCAGGGAGTCCTTCCTTCTCATTAGGTGGCCAAAGTATTTGAGTTTCATCTTCAGTATCTGGCCTTCTAAAGAGCAGTCAGGGTTGATCTCCTCTAAGACTGACTGGTTTGATTCCTTGCTGTCCAAGGGACTCACAGGAGTCTTCTTCAGCACCACAATTCAAAGGCCTCGATTCTTTGGTGTTCAGCCTTCCTTATGGTCCAACTTTCACAGCCATACATTGCAACTGGGAAAACCATAGCCTTGACTATATGCACTTTTGTCGGCAGGGTGATGTCTCTTCTTTTTACTATGCTGTCTAGATTTGCCGTAGTCTCCTCCCCAGGTGCAAGCGTCTTTTAATTTCTTGGCTGCAGTCCCTCTCTGCGCTGATCTTGGAGCCCAGGAAAATGAAGTCTGTCGCTACCTCCTTTTCTTCCCATCTATCTTCCAGGAAGTGATAGGACTGGATGCCATGATCTTAGTTTCCTTAATGTTGAGTGTTTAAGCCAACTTTTGTGCTCTCCTCTTTCACCTGCATCAAGAGGTTCTTTAGCTCCTCTTCACTTTCTCCCATTAGAGTGGTGATATCTGCATATCTGAGGTTGTTCCATAGCATTTACAATTTACTGAAGATAAACCCAATGCATCCCATTCTAGGGGAGTGAATGCCACCATTTCTCAATATGATTTTGACAGTGGAATGGCTTAGCTCAGTCAGAAACAAATCTCATGAAACAGAACAACTTAGTTTAACAGACTCTTTCAACATATATCTTGTTTCTTTTGGTTACTTCATTAGATATCATCTCTAAAGCATGCTTGGTCATTAGTGCAAACATTCAATAGAAAGAAATGTGGTTGTTTAACAGATGGACTGTGCGTGCCTTTCTGCCTATCCTACTGGTATTCTTAATGCTTCAGAAAATATGAGAACTGAGCAACCTTTTTGTTCTATGAGTAAAGTATATGGGAAAATATACTGTGAGCCCTGTGGTGAATTGGCAAATGGCCAAGACAAAAAAAAAATATTAAAAACATGGTGTTGAGGACTGTTAATGTTAATATACACACACACACACACACACACACACACACCTAAAGAGGATAACTTTGAATAATACCTCTGTAATGCAGTTTTCCTTGGTTGGCATGCCTTTTGAGCTTTTGACCAAATATTTTGTTTTTATTATTTTAAAATCCTAACACTGAAAACACATTTATTCATGGCTGGCAGTTCTTTCAGGAAGGGAAAGACTGTTTTCTCCATGTTATATATTTATCCAGGGACAGAATGGTATTTAGGCCAAACTCCCTTTATACCCATGGTAAATTCCATCTTCTAATGGTCACAGGAATTGTATTTACAGTATTTTGGACTCAATCTAATTTGCAAGAAATGAAAAGCTGCATAAGCTATGTTCAAAGATCTCTGCGGAAGTTTAAGGCCTTGCTTGCCTTTTTCCAGTATGCTCTTTTACATAGTAGCTTCTTACAGCATATATAATCCTTTGTGGATAAATGAGTTCCTGTTCTCTTTGGCTTCTACAGAACATTTTCTGCAAGCATTTATCTGTATGGGAGTAGTTCTGTTAAGTCTTCTCCCTTGCAGTATACAAGGGAAAGGGATGCAAGTATTCCATTGCCCCTTTCTACATTCTTGTCGAGTTTCTTCCTTTTCTATTGTTTTTGTTTTCTGAAGGTTGATTTCTGTTATCTAACTTTGTTTTTTCTTTGATGTTCATGTGTTGAAAGTGTTAAGTGCTTCTTGAGATCTTAGAGAAAAAGGTTTACTCTTCACTTGGAGATGTCAATCCAGAATTATATCCTGTTTTGTATGCCAAACAAAATGACTGTTCTTAAGAAGTTAGAATACATTTTGAAAGTCATGGAGAATAGGAATCCACATTAAGAAATTCCCTTTTCAAAAATAGGATTATCACTTAATGGACCATGGGATCTAGTTCTAAATTTATCTCCCACCATTTTTATTTATGTATTTTTAAGTTATAGCTGTCTTCTGTAATTTATTCTGAAATAATAAATAATAGATTCGGATTGTGCTTCACTTGTATATGTCCCCTAGTGTGACCATAATGTTCATTGCTGAACTAATCCTCACTTTATTTATTTTCAGCTAAAGCTGATGAAGCATTAAAAGCTAAAGAGAGGAGTGAAGAAGAAGCAAAGAAGAAAAAGGAAGAAGGTAGTTCTAATTTTCTTTCTATGTTATCTGGGCGAACTACAGATATGAAGGTTAAACTATAGCTTTCATGTCAATCATGTCATCTGTTCAATTATATTTAAATTGTTACATTATTTTCTGATAAATCAGAGCACTTATAAATGTGGTATACACATAGTTTGAGACACTTTAATCATTTCAAAAATCGAAAAAGAGAATACACGTGCGTTTCTCCCTCAAAATTGGTCACTCTGGATAACTTCTCTTTAGGCATTTCTGCATTATCAGTGTGTCTTACTTGTATATGCAAGATTTCACTTATCTCTATTGACTGGAAATATTGCAACTATTTTCATGCAATCCAGAATACTGGAACTTATTGGTACAACCCAACCTGATGACTAGGAATGTCCAAAAGGTGGGCATTTGTTAATGTGTGCTTCTCAGAACGACAGGTTAAAGGATGCCCCCAAATGTGACACTGCCTATCAACCACCACCTGAGTTTGTGGAAAGTCTCAGAGCCCCAACATTTTTTTCTTTTATGTCTTCGTTTTTATCAGTTTTCAACAGCTCAAATCAGGCATTTCTTGGAGGGACAATGTTTGGCAAAACTTGTCTCTCAAAAAGTATCAGAGAAATTGAAGTCGCTCATCACTACTACATGATGCCTCCTTAAAATATAGGCAATTTGCTTTTCAAAAGTTTCATCCTTATCTTCTTCTTGACTGGGTAGTTGGTGATAGACTCTGACCACCATGTTCCTTTTATTGTTTGCTCCATTTATTTTAATGCAGGTGTTTTCAGTGGAGCTACTAAACTCAATCGCCTGTGTTTCTACACAGAAATATGTATATAGCACTACTCTGCCTCCCTTTCTGTTCCTTCTGTTCTTGAACTAGTAATACCCTCACTTGCTGAATTCAAGTCATAGGACTCATCTTACCAAGTTTCAGTTAACTTTGTACTGTTTGTTTCTCATATTCTGGACTTTAGTATATAGACACTGAAGGCTTATGTTTTATAGTCTAACTTTCTTTCTACCCTTCTTGAAAGACTGGCTACTATTAGAGTCATTCTATCTGTTGTGGTGTATAAGCCTCTGTCCATTGTTACACCCAAGTGTATTTCTCTCTTCCCTGTAGGATTCAGTTTAAAGACCTCTTGGTGAATTTCTTCATGCTTTGGCCAAATACATTCTTCTCAGTCCTTGTAAGTTGCAACCCATCCATTGCCAGTAGTACAGCTTCCAAGAAGTTGGTTCCAGAATCTAAATTTATCACACTAGTACTACCTCCACAGCTAGGCATTCACCTTGAGCTACTCCCCCGTGTGTTTATTTATACCACTGATTCATTGGTATTTTGTGAAATTTCTTTTGCAAAATTTCTGATATCTCACAGGTTTTAATAGGAGCACTTTCAGGAGTCTTTTTTCATATTTTTGAATACTTTCCTGTATAAAACACAGGCTTAGCACAACTTGAAATACTTCAGATTAATGCATTTGGGATATATAATGTTTGCGCAACAGAAAAGATATATTACGAAAGCAGGCCCTCACTTCTTTCTGTATTAATACCATAAGTCATACTACCTCATCTCCATGTCTCCCTATTCTCCACAATCCAGTGTTCAGTATGCACAGTTAAACTGTACCTTTGGAAGACTGTGGGTTTCTGCAACTGTGTGTGTAATGTACAGGCAATTGACTGACATAATATATTGAACTTTCCTAATGTGCATTACAAAACTGAAAATACAGAGCATAATTAGCCTCATAGATTTTAAGTTAATAATTTTATTTTCTCTGTCTTAAGCAGTGGTGATTGTAGATGTTCATATTTCATAAACTTTTCCATTTAATGATGTGTTAAAATGGTTGAAGCTTTTTTCCCTTGAACTTCAAAGCACACTGGGCACTCATTACATCTAAAGGAAATCTTTTCTTTTATGTTAATTTTCTAATTATGTTATCCAGATACACTGTATGTATGTCTTATAATAGGCATATATGCTTCCCACATTTTGCAATGTCTATTGTGGTGAAAGATAAAGTCACTAAAGATACTTCCACCTCTAGGCCAATACCCGTACTCTTGGACTGGTAATAAGTACTTCCATTATCCCTGCCATAATATCCTATAATGCTTTCAAGCTTTCAAGCCATCTGGGTAAGGTTTTTGAGGGGAGGGGGCAGTTTTACTTTGACGTAAACCTAAATTGGAAAGTATTTAAAAGGGCATTATGTGAAAATAAAACTTGTTAACCATGCTTCATGGACATCCTGACTTCAAAGGGGAATGGAGCTTCCTCTGACATAGTCTGTCATCTCAATGGTACTCAGCAGGTGATTAAGCACTTTCAAGTCTGGGAGCTTTCATGTAAGAAGTTATATCAGGAGTGTATTAAGATCTCAGTGTAATTTGCTTAATGTGAAAGTGATCTGTTTTCCTTAGGAACATAAGAGACGTGCTGGATCAGAACAAAGGTCCCAGCAACTAGTGTGCTAGTGCATACTGCCTCTAATACTGGAGGTAGCACTGGAGGACTACTAACCATTGCACACAATATCTTTTATGAATTTGACTGAATTTTAAAGCTATCCATAATTCACATCTTGTGCTAGTGAATTCCATTATTTAATTATGCACGCACTATATGAAGAAGTACTTCCTTCTATTTTTCCTGAACCACCAATCAATTTCATAGGATCAGCCTGGGTCCTAGTATTATGAGAGAGAAAGAAAACTATTTATCTACTTTCTCCACACCATGTATAATCCCCCCCCACTTACTTTTTCTCTTTAAGTTCTCTAAACAGTCCCAGATACAGTAATGTTCCCTCATAAGAAGTTGCTGATCTCCTTGATCAGTTTAGTTGCCCTTTTCACAATTCTACATTTGTTTAGGTGTGATGAACATAACTGTAGCCAATATTCCAAGTCTGATTGCATAATAGAAGAGAGTAAAATAATACTGACAGTTTTATTTTTTATTTGTTTCCTGATTATGCCTAAATTAGAATTTACCTCTTTGACAGTAGGTGAACACAAGATCAATGTTTCCATCAAGCTGTTTTGAACAGTCATTGCTAGCTCAGATCACATATGTGATGTTGAGAGTTTACCCCCAATGTATATCATTCTATGACTTTACACTTACTTAGATTGAACTGTCTTTGCCATTTTAATATCCATTCTCCAAGTTTGGAGTGATCTTTCTGGGACCTCTCTCAATACATTTTTGCTTTAACCATTCTAACAACTTCAAGTCAGCAGCAGACAATCTCATCAGAGCTCACTCTCAATTCCAGAACATTTATGGATAAATTGAAATCACTGATCTTAATCATTGTTAGCAGGGTCTCCACTGCTAACATTCCTGTTAGAATAATTTACTGTTTATTTCTGCACTGCTTGATGTTGTTTTATCAGTTACTGATCCATAAAGAGGACTTTTACCCTTATTCTATGAATGATTACTTTGTTCGGAATTCTGTGCTGAAGGACTTCTGGAAGCCCAAATAAATAATGTCTACTGATCACACCATATGATATGTTTATTGACATGCCGAGAGAACTCTAAAAGGCTAGTGAGACAGGACTTAACTTTGCTGAAGCCATGTTGATTTTTGTTCAGCAGGATTTGTTCTTCAATATACTTCTACTTATTTTTCTTTTATCCCATTTATCTAGAATGGACAGTAAGGTAACCTGCTTGTAATTCCCTAGATCCTTTTTCTTTTTTAAAAATAGATATTACATTGGCTGTTCTCCAGGCTTTTGATACAAAGATTTTAAGGACAGGTTGCAGAATGCTTGTTTGTTTTTAGAAGATTACCAATTTCATATATTCATTCTAGGTTGGATACTATAGTCATTTATTAGCTTTCAGTTTATCAGTAAGGTTGAGAACATTATCTTCTCTTATTCCCTTTCTAAAAATATGAGTTCTGCCCTATTTTTGCCTACAGTAAAATGAGATAAAAAGATAAAATTCATTCAGCCTCTCTGCAATCTCTGTATCCTCTGTTATTTCTTTAACTCCACTGTAAATCCAGTGGCCCTAGCTAAAAAGCCCTTAACGGCTTGGGACCTGGTTATCTAAAGGAACGTCTGCGTCCATATATGCCCGCCTGTCCCCTACGATCGGCAGTGGATGCCCTTCTCGGGGAACCCTCCGTGAAGGATATTAGGAAGGTGAGTACCCGGAGGAGGGCCTTTTCTGCAGTGGCGCCCCACCTATGGAGTGCGCTCCCCAGAGAGGTCTGCCTGGCGCCGTCATTATTTGCTTTTCGGCGCTAGGCGAAGAACTTTTTATTTAAAAGTTATTTTAACTGTTAATTTATTATTATTGTATTTATAGATTTTAATATATAGCCGAGATGGTACCAGTTTTTAAATTATTGATTGTATTTTTTTGTGTGTTGTGAGCCTCCCCGAGGCTTTGTTGCGATGGGGGCGGCATAGAAATATTTTAAATAAATAAATAAATACATTCCTGTCACTAATCTGTTTTCTTTATTTTTGGCCTTGATGTTATTAGCGAAAGCTTCCTCAAAATGCATTTTACATCTCTTTTTGCTTGATCTTGTGCAAGCTTGTGATCTTTTTTATTCTCCTAATTTGGGCAAGACTTCCATTTTCTAAAGATTTCTTTTTTTCTAATGCCGTCCTTGACATTGCTTGCTAACCAAACTGGTAACCTCTTGAGTCTGCCTTTCCTAACATGTAGTATGCATTCTATTACTATGGCTTTGAGTAACCTTTTGCTGTCAACATCCTTTTTACCGAATTACCTTTTTTTAGTTTCCTCTTTTGACATCTAGTAAGGTGGACTTCTTAGCTGTTTTCCATCTGAATATATATTAAATCTGCTCTACAGTAAACACTGTAGTTATTCTTTCCAGCTGGTTTGATAACACTCAAATCTCTCACCAGGTCCAGGGTGGCCTCACATAGATTCACATCCACAGCACACTCCCCTCTGTCTGGTTCCATGACTAACTCTTCAAGAGCACAGCCATTTAGAGCATTGTTAATTTAACTTTTAACATGACTGGAACATGCATTTATCCATTCGACATGCTTATGTGTGCCTGGATTGAGGGGATACTTGAAATCACCCATTATTAACATGTCTTCATTTGTATGCCTTTTAATGCAACTGCAGTCTAGTCAACTTACAAACAGAGAATAGGATCCCAAAATCTTTTCAGTCCAGTCTGTCTTATGCATAAATTACATATGACATTGAAAATCTGTAAGCTAGGAAAGGGGGAGTTGTCTTGGACAAAAAATACAATTGTATTTCCCACTATGCTATCCATTATTCACCCCCCCACCCGTCACATTCTTTCTCCATCCACTGAACAAATAATATGGGTGCCCTGTAGTTCCCCAGTGGCAGGAGGTTTTTTATGGGAGGGGGATTTTGATCAGGAAACATAATGCAAGGTGCCAGGGTTAAATACTTCCTTCTCCAGCACTGCTGTTCTTGAGCTAATTCTGCATCCTTCTTTGGCTGTTTTTAAGCTTTGAAAGAAGCCATCACAGATCTCCTGTGTCAGCATAGTCTGGCCCTTAGCCACTATTTTACATGCTTATTTTGAAGTTAATTGCATGTGCCATGTTACTTCATTTCTTATAATGTCTTCCAAAGGTAAGATTTACTATATTCCAGGACAAAAGTTTGAAAGCTTTAGAGTTCCACTTCTCTCTTTGCAATTCACTAAAGGTCTTTTATGATGTATGGTCGTTACTCTTTTCTACAACTATAGACAGAGTCGTAAGGGATTTCTTTTTCTTAATATACTGGTTCCGAATTTATTCTGTGGTAATCCGGCTAGAGCTGAATAGACTGGTACTGAGTGGAGAGTCCTGCTTTACTTGCAGAGGATTCAGACCTTGTCAGTTTCCCCATCTACAGCTTGTATGATGGAGATGTGGCCATCATACAGTTCTTGGAGCAGACAAGGAACTCCTCTGGCATGCTAAACTTAACCAGGGATTTGAAGATGCAGTGGTTAAGGATGGAACTGAAGGTAGTGTTGAGATCAAGCCAGAGTGTGCTTGATCAGCTTTCTTTTTGAAATGATGGATGGTATCAATCAGGAACAGGAGTAGAGAGTTGTGTTCATAGCATCCCTTGCAGGATATGAAGTGATTCATCTGGGAACTGATGGCATTGCCAGCCCACTTAGCTGGAAAGTTTTCAAGATAAACTATAAGTTTATAAATAAATATAGCATCATCATTGCCTATAGTGCTTTCGAGAGTGGCATAACTAAAAAACAGGGCTTTGTTCTGTGTAGCTTACAATATAATTCATCATTAAGAGAGCAGCAAACAGAAGCTTAAGGTATATTCAAAGAGGAATTTAAGAGTAGCACATTTTGCTCATTAGATTCACTGACACTGTCCATATCATGAATACTATCAGTATAATTTACTTGAATAATTTTCACTGAAATCAGGGTGGAAACCAAGTGAATATTTGCATGCTAGAATAGTGTATGAATCAGTGTAGAAGGAAAAAATAGATATAACCTTCTGAAAGTGGAAGCCTGTATCTGAGGAAAATATGAGAGATGCATTCTGTCTTATTTTTGAACTGCTGTATAACTTGTTTTTATCTACAATATTTTATTCAAATATGCAGTTTGCAAAATTACTGTATCCAGCAAAAACTATAGTAATTTGTAAGTGAAGACTCATTTTTGGATGTTTAACTTTTCTTTGTCCCCTCTTGGCTTGTAGGAGTTCATTTAAAAATAAATATTATGAAATCTCCCTGCGCCTTTCAAGGAGAATTCTGCAAGTAGCAGGATTCTGGGAGTGAAGGATTCTAAAAGCTTTAGTTCCATTGCTGTATGAAGCAAAATCTGTGGTTTAAATAAGCATATTGTTTTCCACACCATGCAAGAAAGGTTATTCTTTTATCTGCCTCTTAGTAATGGTGTCTTAACATTACTTTTATTGTAATTTTATTGCCAAATCAGGTGTGAGATTAGATGTTGGATGTTACATGTAATCTGCTCAGAAATCAAATTATTTGACCTCCAAGCACTCCAATACACCCTTCTGCTGGTCTGCTGTTACATATGCAGCATTTTTCTGTCATGAATACAAATGGAGGACAAATTAGAATCTACAGACAGCTGACCTGAGCTGCGTATTAGAGACTAGGGGGCTTGTGCTACTTTAAATGTTTTAATTACCACATTCCCTATAGCCAGTTGAAAGATTCTGTCCCAAAAATATTTTCTGTAGAAATGGAGAGAACACATGAGAGATCTCCTGCCTAATATAGATTTGACAGAGCTATTGTATTTGTGCTTTCATTGGAGCTGTACTAATTTGCTGCATGACATTAAATCTATTAATAAAAATACACCACTTTTACAAGAATGTTTTCAATAGCAGAGGGTGTTTTAATTTGGACCTAAGTGAAAATGGTGTTCAAATTTTATTTATTATGGCATCAGGAGTTATGACAGCTTTATTGGCAGAGCTGATTTTTTAACTCTAGGCCTGGCTAGTCTAGCTCAAAATAAATTAAGTAATCACAATATTGTAAGGTACAATATAAATACTGGTGAGGAAGAGAATGGTCCTGTCCTTATTAAAATCAGGCATCTGGATTACTGCTATGAGAAACTTAAATGATTGGGTTTACTATATCCTGCATAATACAATTAAAAGATTTCTAAATGTATTAAAATAGAGCTGCTCATGAAAACATACAGTGTGGAAAATCTGAAGTGGAAGATTATTAAAATATCTGACAGTGATAACACTATTTTACTACCTGGAATGAATCAGTGTGTAAAAAGGCTTAAAAGGGATTATGGGGAAAAGACATTTGTAAAAGTAGTCTTAAATATCAAAGGAAGAAAGCTAAATAAGGACTTGTTTCTTTGAATTTAAGAAATAAAATTGATTAATACTTAAAGGAATATGTTATCTTGATGCCATCATTCTTGAATTTACATATTTGTTTCTCATGTGTGTTGGCCCAGTGTTGAATTGATTAGTTATGCCTAGCTAGTAAGCAGTGAAACATTTTATATACACTAGGGAAATAAATTTGGCAGAAAATCAGCATGAGTAGATTTAATTATTGCTCTGAGACCTTTTCCTATTCTAGCTTAGTGATCCTGAAACTCCACGTGTTTCACTGAAATCTGTGTGGATGCTAAGCTTCGCTTCCCAATTTGTTCCTCCACACAATGATAAGCCAAGCAATTACTGCTTTATTGATTTTTCATCATGGCAAATTTAAAGTTGGTTTTTCCCTGAAAAGGCAGGGGGTGATTAAGTGTTTCCCCTCAGTTTAGTACAAGAGAGCTGTGTGGCAGAATCTAATATCCTGAGGTCAACCTCTGCAGGGAGATAATACGGTGTCTTGGCCACGTGTTAAGGAGAGAAATCAGGGCTACAAATGTGATAGGATATATGTGGCGACAGTTTAATTTGCTCCATTTATATGAACAATGCACATGGTACATGCTTGGAAAACATCATATTGAAAAGGCTTGGAAATAAAGCCCATGTGAGCAAAAAGAAAGGGTGAGTACAAACAAGAAAAACATTTAATAAATTTCTCTTTGAGTAAAAGAACTGTATTTTTAAAATAGGAACTAATAGTTGTGTTATAGTGTTTAAAAATTACAAAATGGTATATATTATTGAAGGGAAGCATAGTTGGCACCGGACATAAATCTTCTGGAAAGCATGTAATAGACTTCTGCTAGAAATTACAAGTACTGTATTACCTGGAAGGATAGCATATTTGACACCAAATATAGATCTTCTGAAGAGTGCATAATATGTAGATCTGGCATCTGCATTATCAATGAACGTTCCTGCAGTTAAAGTTTTTGTAACATAACTTTGTATCATGATCCATCTCTTGTTCATCCTCACAACTCAATGGATAGGGTAATTTTTTGTTTTATTTTAGAGATAGGAAGTAGGGCTGCTTTCACTGAAGTTATCTGCCTAAGCTTTACCACTTCAGAATGTAGGTGAGGACTCATGTGTATGTCCGTTCATACAAAATAAATAAATTGTTGCACATACACTTAATTATAAAGATTATTTAGTTATGTGAACCCCATCTGGTAGTCTGACAGGGTACAAAGGGGGAACTGGCCCTGAATTATTATTATTATGATTATTATGATGATTATTATTAATGTTGACTTTGACCCAGTCATTGGTAACTAATGCCCACCAAAGGAGGCGGAATGAAGCCCAGGGGTCACTGGGGTCAAGCTAACTACATCTAGTTTGCTGCTTTTGCAAAGACCCTAAGGATATTTAAGCAATGCATCTTACCTTGTTTCAGAAGAGTTGCATGTTACCATATTTGGTTTTGTGCTGTGCTAGGAGAAAAGTCATGTGGACTCCTTCCACCTTATATAGCCACCTCAATCCTCCATTTAGAAATCCCACTTACAGTACAAAGAGTTTGTCACAGAGTAGAGCTCAGCCTTGATTATGTTCACAGCAGATGGCATTCAGAGCAAAAAAGAAGTAATAAGAAAATAGTGTTTGAAACATGTAAGTCAGCTTTCCCCATCATGGTGCCTTCCATATATTTTGGTCATTGACTCCCATTTGTCCCAGCCAGCAGTGCCAGTGGTTAGGAATGCTGGAAGTTATAGTCCAAAACATTTGGAGGGTACCAGATAGTGGAAGTCTGACATTAAAAGACACTCCTTGGGAGGAAAGCTATGGCAAATCTAGACAGCCTACTAAAAAGCAGAGACATCACCCTGCTGGCAAAAGTGTGTATAGTCAAGGCTATGGTTTTCCCAGTTGCAATGTATGGCTGTGAAAGTTGGACCATAAGGAAGGCTGAGCACTGAAGAATTGTGGCCTTTACATTGTGGTGCTGGGGAAGACTCCTGTGAGTCCCTTGGACTCCACGAGATCAAACCAGTCAGTCTTAGAGGAGATCAACCCTGACTGCTCTTTAGAAGGCCAGATACTGAAGATGAAACTCAAATACTTTGGCCACCTAATGAGAAGGAAGGACTCCCTGGAGAAGAGCCTAATGCTGGGAACAATTGACAGCAAAAGAAGAAGGGGACGGCAGAGAATGAGGTGGCTAGATGGTGTCATTGAAGTAGTCGGTGTGAGCTTAAGTGGACTCCGGGGGATGGTGGAGGACAGGAAGGCCTGGAGGAATGTTGTCCATGGGGTCGCGATGGGTCAGACATGACTTCACTAAACAACTACAACATGAAAAAGAGTGCCTTGTCTCAGTTCCAAATAGTTGGATGCTCTCACCATTGGTGCTACGAGAAATGATGTGTGGCTTCTACCACTCCTCACTGCTACCTTTATTCTCCAGTTAGACATACCATTTCTTGAGGAAGAAGCTTTGCCCCAGAGCTTTCAGTAGCATTGCTTATCCTGGGATATGACTTTTGAGAATCTAGGATGCTTATCCTATGAGTGTCAGAGATACTTTGACAACCTGGTGCTTCTCTCAACAGCCTGGAGGAGAATACTAGATTGGATTGAACAAACAGCTCTGTGCATGCTCAGAGATTCATTCTGTGTACTTTGTGAGTCTGAGCCAATAAAGAATGCTCTGCAAGGAGAAAAGTCTGTGGCTTTTGAATTCACAAAGGATGCTGATCCTGTGAGTTTCAGAGATACTTTGACAACCTGGTGCTTCTCTCAACAGCCTGACTTCTGCGATTGCAGCTCCTTCTGACAATGGACAGGGTTGGTGACATAGTCCAGGAGGATGAGCTCTAGAACTACCAAGAAACTACCCTTTCATGGTAGCAGAAGAAAGAGTTGTTTGAAAGTTGCTGTAAAAAGTTTCCAAATCAGCAGACCCCATAGTAAAGGTAAAGGTTTCCCCTTGATGTTAAGTCCAGTCATGTCTGATTCTAGGGAGCGGTGCTCATCTCCGTTTCCTAGCCGAGGGAGCCAGACAGTGTCTGCGGTCATGGCCGGCATGACTAAACAGCGAAGTGCACAGAAAGCTGTTACTTTCCCACCGAATTGGTACCTTTTTATGTACTTGCATTTGCATGCTTTCAAACTGCAAGGTTGGCAGGAGCTGGGACGGAGCAATGGGAACTCATCCTGTTGTGCAGATTCAAACCAGCAATCTTTCAATCAACCAGCACAGCAGTTTAAACCACTGTGCCACCTGCAGACCCCATATTTAAATATTATTTAGCAATCATTTTCTTCTTTGTGATCTTAGACAAGTCAAGGTTAGAGAGGGATAATCTTTAGGTTCTGTCTGCAAGTCTCACTGATATTTCTTCAATAGCTTGAATTGCTACTATTCAAGTGGGAAAAAAGTGTTCCTTATGTCTTTTTGTTAGGGAAGGTTCTGTCTTGAGTGGCAGGGATGCTAAATTACTCATCTACATAGGCATCAAATTAGATTTCAAGAAATCAAATATATTTGTTCTCAAACAAGCCTTTGTCCCTTTTTATGAGATATCAGAGCAGTGACATCACTTTATGAAAGGGGAAGTGTCAGCTAAGGCCGGTAGGTATTGTAGCTTCTAGTGTGAACCACATTTGATCATATGTTCTTCAGTCTTTCATTCTGTTCAGTGGGTAGATTTTGTTCTACTGGTGGTCAGATTTGTTAAAAGAAAGGTATGCTTACTTTCTAGACTCTGTAGCAATTATTACCCAAACCTCATACAATGATATCCAAGAGAAGTTCTTAATAAGAAATTATGATAAAGCACATAATTAAAATATTATAAAACACACTTAATTCAAAAACATTTTCCAGCTCACCACAATTTCATAATCAATTGAGTTAGTAGAATGGATGACTCAATTACCTAATCAGATCTTTTAAGCATCATTCCATTTAAAATGCCTTTGAGAATTAAAAAAAGCTGATCTTGGTGCTTAGAAGATAATAACCTAGAAAATCACAAGTTTCCAGGGGAGGCTTTTCAACCATTTTGTTTCTAATGGTGCTGGCACTCAGCCTCATTAGAAGATCTTAACTCCCATGCAAGTTGATGTGGGTGAAGTTTATCGATTAGTCACTTAGATCTCAAACCAAAAAGGGCTTCATATGTAAAATCTAACACCTTCAATTGAACTTGGAAATTAATTGCATCCAGTGCTGATCTTTTCAAGTCATCAAGCTATGTTATATGTGAACCCATCCAAGTTAAAGTCCTGCCTGCTGATTTTGAACAAACTGCAGCTTCCAAACTATCTTCATGGAAAGCTCCATATACAACATATTATAGTATATTAATAGGACATGATCACTGTTTCTAGATTGCCCCTAACTAAGTTTGGTAGTAGCTGCTGTACCAGCGTAAGTCCCTTCTCTCTGAGAACACTTACACCTCAAGTGACAAAGCTCAGTCAAGAAGTAATCCCAAGCTGTGAACCTGATCTTTCCAGGGAAGTACTGCCCCATCCAAAACAGGCTGAGTCGTCCCTTCCTGCACCAAGGAAGTGTACCTTCACAGTGCCTCCATCATGTTGAGACTGAGCTTCTATTTACTGACACTTACTCGGTCTCGTATTGAGCTGAGACAATTCTTCAGCTCTTCCAATGTCTCAGGCATTAGCTGACACGGAGAAAAAGAGCTGGGTGTCATCTGCATTTAATGAAAATTTACTTCAAATCGATTACTTCTTCCAGAAGCTTCATATAGCTTTGGAGGACAAGATCTAGCACTATGTGATCCCATAGCACTTGCCAAGAAACAGAGGAATTGCTTTTCTCATCCTTTCCTGAATTATCTGACATTAAACATGTAGCTCCAATTACTAAATTCATAAATTGAAAGGAAGGACAGACAGAAGGCACAGAACCATGGCAGCTATGTGCCCCTGGTAAATTAAAAGCAAACTGTTTTGTTTTTTTGTTTTTTCAAATGCCTAGCACTATTTAGTCATAATATACCATCCACACACAAGAGGCTTAGAGAAGCCAAGCTATGTAAAAGTAAAGGTATTTAAGGAATGTCATTAAAGATGGAAGACAACAGTCAAAAACAGTTCAGTGAGGACTGAACGAGCTCGGTAGACATATCTGGGAGTGGGGATAGATGGAAAACCTGGAAGAGGGCTGATGGAATGGTTCACTAGGGAGAGGACATTATTGACTGACTGGAACCCTGAATGGAAACATTTCATTTTGATGTAGGTCATATTTGTATAGAGCTGATTACATACATAGAGAAGCATAGAGGGCTGTACCTTTCAGAAAGCAGGTGGTGCATTCCATTTCTAAAGGTTCTTATACACAGTAAATAGCATGGCAGGAAGAAGGCATGACTTGGCCACTTCTGCATAGGATGATTTTTACTTGGGGATATTGAACCAAATGATATCTGCCCAGTATGAATTAGTAAAGTCCAAATGATATAACACATTATTTAATGTGTTGACCAACCTTGGGTTCACTCAAGTGTCTTTTTCCACACAGGATATATATATCCTTCTAAGGGGTAGACAACAGCACTTACTGAAATCAATTATAGCCTTGTCTTGTAGTAGACATTCCAGAGACCAGTATGTCAGAGGTCTGGTAAGAATATCCAGGACATCCTTTACAATTTCACTAAGTAGATTAGATCTCAAGGTTCTTCATTGTGGGAAGAGCAACTTTGGCAGATATCAGTTTGGATAAAAATAAATGTAATTCTATGCTAATATGGAGTTTGGAATTTTAAAAAAAGGGTATTAAGTGTGATAATACAAAATGTGGATATAGTGTGAAAAACTGTATTAGCTATGCCAGAAACAATGGGTGGCATAATGATTCAGTCAATGGTAACTTTCGATCCTTGCTGTTGTTCTTTCACAGCCTTTAATGCTTAGACTAGAATGTCCAAATTTTCTATTTAAATAAATCAAACTTGATTCTATACTTTAAAAATGTGTATAATTTTAACTATCATTAAAAGTTCAGATAAGTGAGAAGACACAGAAGACAGTGTTTAAGAACATGATTTGAGGAAGCTGCCTTATATGCTTAGTCAGACCATTGTTCAACTTACTTAGTTTAACTAAGAGAGCACACAGAATATACGTGTAGAAACTGCATTAATTTAAACTATGCTAGGCTCAGATGCTGGCAAGATCAAGTAAGAGGTCTGTGGCGGAGGTGAGAGAGAGATTTGGGCTCTATCAATTTTCTGTTTACATTTAATCACAAAGATGGAATAGGTTTGTAGTAACATCAACTAAAAAGTGGTCTGGCAATTCTGACTTCTGTATTCATCCTTTCCTGCAATACCATAAGATAAAGGTCAGTGCTGGACTCTGATAAGGCATTAAGTAATACTTTACCTTCACCTGAATTACTTTTCTGTTACTTAGAAAGGGCATTCTCTTTCACATAAAACTTACAGGTTCCTTTGGAAAATCTGAATGAAAATATAGACATCCTGTAAATAAATAATTCATTTGTATGAAATAACTTTTTCATAACATAGATACATTATTTTATGTATTTATTAGATTTATATCCTGCCTTTTCCTTATAAGAACTCAAGGCAGCTTGCATTATTCTCCTTCTGCTCTCAGTCCTATCCCCAGAACAGCAACTTGATACATCAAGTGCAACAGTAAGAAATACTGTTGACATACCTGAAGTTCCATTGGGCCAGTGGCTCAGTGGTGGAGCACATGATCTTCATGCAGAAATTCTCAGAATCCCCATTATCTCCAGGTAGAGCTGGAAAAATTCCTGCCTTGAAAACCTGTTGAAATCCTGTCCCTGGATTTGTATGAAACAGGAAGGATAATTAAGCAAATTGCATGGTGCAAATCTGGAACCTGGCTACTATAGCTACTTTTGCTGCTAAATGTCCAAGTCCAGCTGGTGCCAACATTACTGGCACCAGCTGGACTCAGTATTAGTGTCCCATATCCCTGTGATCAATTCCTGCAATCTCTGAACTGCATGTTTAAGATGAGCTTACATTGCACTCTGTAATGTAGATTCACTCATTCAGCTTGTTGCACATGGTGAAAGTAATCAAGTGCTGACTGCTACTTAGTTTTATTAAGTTGTGCATGTTTAGGCAAGAAACATCTACAAGCCTCATTATTATTATTATTATTATTATTATTATTATTATTATTATTATTATTATAACATTTCTATGCCGCCCCTTGCCGAAGCCTCGGGGCGGCTTACAACACAATAAAATACATTGAAATACAATAGAACATAATAAATTACCATTAAATACAAAAATACAAAAAATACACTGAGTTACGAACATAATAATATAAAATTAAAATTATCAGTATAAAATAAGTAAATAATATAGGAGGAGAAAAGAGAAGGAAGAAGAAAGTTGCCCTGGCCAGATCATATATTTTAACAATTAAAATGATGTTTAAATGAAAAGGGCTTTACCTGGCGCCGAAAAACCAGTAACGATGGTGCCAGGCGGACCTCTTTGGGGAGTGAATTCCATAGGTTGGGCGCCACCGCAGAGAAAGCCCTCCTCCGAGTACTTACCCTCCTAATTTCTTTCATGGAGGGTTCCCGGAGAAGGGACTCTCCCGCAGATCTCAAAGGGCGGTCGGGCATATATGGACATAAGCGCTCATTCAGGTAGCCAGGACCCAAACCGTTTAGGGCTTTATAGGTCATAATCAACACCTTGAATTGTGCCCGGGCTTCAATGGGAAGCCAGTGAAGCTGACGGAGGACTGGAGTCATGTGAGCATAACGCCCCGTCCCCGTCAGCACCTGGCAGCTCTATTTTGCACCAATTGAAGTGTTCGGACCGTCTTCAGGGGAAGCCCCACGTAAAGCGCGTTACAGAAGTCTAGGTGGGAAGTCACCAGCGCGTGTGTCACCGTCGCCAGGCAGTCGTACTCCAGGCAGGGGCGCAGCTGATTAATCAGCCGAAGCTGAAGGAAGGCGCTCCTCACCATCGCTGTCACCTGAGCTTCCAATGAAAGCTCCGGGTCGAGGAGTACTCCTAAGCTGCGGACCTTGTCCCTAAGAGGGAGTGTTGCACCATTCAGGACCAGGTCAAATCCACCCTCTCCGAAGCCTGATCCGCCAATCAACAGGACCTCCGTCTTGTCTGGGTTGAGTTTGAGTTTATTGGCCCTCATCCATTCCATTACCTCGGCCAAGCACCGGTTCAGCACAGCCACTGCCTCACCTAGATTAGTGGAAAACGAGAGGTAGAGCTGGGTATCATCAGCGTATTGATGATTCCGCAGCCCACACCTCCTAAACTGCAGCCACACAACTATCTTCAGAAGCCCTGTACCTGAGCACCAAGGGTGTAATAACCTGATACCATCTAGATATTTAAGGCTATGCCTATTTCTAGGTGACGCCTTTGTCATGCAGTCACATTGCCTCATTCACAGATGATGACATCATCAACATGTAACTCTCCCATGTTTCATCCCCCCAAATATGTTAATAAAGAAAAGACAGAATAGTTACACAATGGCTTTTGATCAGTTTCACTAAGAGCCCTCTATCTAGAAACACCTTAAAACTCCCATAACTACCCGCTCTTTGTGCATCACGTATATGGACTCTGCACCTGTGTGAAGCCTGTTGCCATGCAGATTTAATAGGTAAGAATGTTTTGGTGGGAACCTCTTCTCTACCCAGGCATCCATATAAAAGGGAGGAGCTCCTTTTGTTTCTCTCAGTTCTTTGTATTTGGTACCTCAGGAAGTTCTTTCTCCTTTATTTTTCTCTTAGAGCATCCCCCCCCCCCCCCCCCCCCCGCTTGTCTTGCCTTTTCCCCAGTATATTTCTGAGTGTCTTGTCTCTGCCTGTTTTTCTTCAGGTCTTTTGTGAGTCCCCCCCTTTAACAGCTTCTCTTTTACTTCCCTTCCTATAAAACCTCTTCATTTTTTCCCTCTCTGATCCAGACTATGTCTTTGAATGCCTGTCTTTTCTTCCCTCTGTTTTTCCCTTCTTTGCTTCACTGATGGCATTGAGGACGCCATTCTGCAAGTATGTGTGGTGCAGAGCTAAGCTGCTGCCAAACAATTGGTGCTAGCTGTTTATTATGCCAGGGCGAAGGACATGTCCTAGACCAGTGGCCCCATTGCCAGACATTCACTGAACAAGCCCCCCAAAATCAGGCAGATTATTTCCATGCAGAGTTCTGGAACAAGACCTTTCACACGGTTGAGGCCTCTGGAACACTCAAACTCTCTTGCTCATCTACGATAGCCTCCACAGCTTTGCCAAAGTTTAGCAAGGTAAGGTTCATTTTATACATTTTCAGATAGTTAAGGTTGATGCTGTTTTTTGAAAACATGGCTGAACATGGTACAGCAGAATTCAGTTTCATGAGGTCATGTTCTGTAGCCCTCATCACTGTAATAATGTAGAGTGCTGTACTAAGTGATAAGAAAATATATTTAGATGTCCTTAAATTCATTAGGTATTGCCAAAGGTCACACTTTATGTTCAGTTAAGTTTATTGAAGTTCATTGTTATGGCAGTGACCTGAACTCTGACTGTGTGGCCTTTGAAGCATACGTGTGTGTGCATGTGCGTGTGTGTTTGGAAAGGAACTCAATTTTAATTTCAGGTAACATATGGTTTCGTTATTGTTTTATTAATCAAAAGCTGTCTGATCCAGTGTAAATTCTAGTAACTGAAGTGTCTATCTTTGAATGAAAGAAAGCTCAAACATTAAGCAAAAATTCTCATATGATATTGTGTAAATTAAATGCATATATGGATTTACTATACAAACAGTGGAGTTTCAAACTGTTCAATTAATGCCTAACAAATGGCATATTTTAATATTTAAGCAATATCTGAGAGCTTCCAACTACACCCATTAGGTCCCTGGAGAGTATAGATGTTGCTTCATTAGGCTGACATAACCACCTGGTGTTGAATTTCCAATCTCTAGAGAATTTGTAACATCTGGTACATACTATGATCTCCTTTTATATATGATTCCTCTTTTATTGTGATTTTGTGATAGAAATCAATTCATTAGTATAGTAAAAGTTGCAGATATTCAATTTAATATAGGTACAATGCACTATAGAAATCAGATGATCACCAAATTGTGAAGTATCTTTAGAATCCTGCATTAAATTGGTAAAGAGTTTTGTTTGTGTTTTGTGACATAGTTGCTTATGATTAATGTTGGTCACCAGAAAGCATACAAATCTTTTCCTGTTTACAGTTAAGCGCTTCTTTTTTAGACTGGCTTCACAAGAATAGTATGTTATCTCCATTTCCTCCCAGTCTGCTAGTACAATTTCTATTATGAACTTCTACATTCAAGTATTTTTGTACTTATGCACAATTACTGGACAAATCCAAATCTTCCCTTACAAAGAAAGAGGAAGAAAGCCTGGTTCCTTTATTCAAGCTTTTTGTCATTTTTTTAACTTGACCTGTTGCTGATTAGAACATAAGAACTAATGTGCTGTTTAATTTATCACTCAATTTATTTATGCTGTAAGCCGTCCAGAGATGCAAGTAATTGGATGGCATACAAATTTTATAAATAAATAAATAAAATATAGCAAGTGAGTGCATTATTGCCGATTTGATATTTTCTTTCCCATCCCTTTTCATCCTACTTTGCTGCTTCTTAAAACTTCACTTCATGTACTTAGTCATCCTATTTCTGAAGTTTTCCAAATTGACAAGTTGAAGTAATTGGATAGAATCAGGTGACATTGTGTTGGGAGTAAGAAAGATGGCTTTTTTGGGGTCCTTGCTCTCAAGGTCTGCTGGCTGGACTTCAGAAGGATCAAAATCAGAAGGCGAAGGGAGTGAAGAACAGGTGGGGGCATGAGAATGTGGGACTTCCGTAGACACTGAGATGAGAGAAGTAGAGATGCTTATCTCGAGGCTGGACTCCCCAGGTGGGCAGGCAGTCTCTGGGAACAACCCAGATGGACAGCTAGTGGAAGGGGCCTCAGAACAGGGGAGTTTCTCAGACAAAGACCAGGCAGCTCCAACCCTTGCTGTTACAAGCTGATGTTCCTCCTTTGTGAATTCAAAAGCCACAGACTTTTCTCCTTGCAGAGCATTCTTTATTGGCTCAGACTCACAAAGTACACAGAATGAATCTCTGAGCATGCACAGAGCTGTTTGTTCAATCCAATCTAGTATTCACTTCCAGGAACTTTTTGTAGGAGCATGCCTGGGCCTCATCCCTTTGGGAGGGGCCTTCTGAGCATATCTCCTCTCCGCATACTCTTTGAAAGGGAGCATATCTCCTCTAATTGGGCTGTCCTTCTCTGTTGATGCCATGTTATGGGGTCAAGAGCTGGGTTATGACTGCTGTGGAGACTGAATTTGCTGATATGCATAATTAGAAAAGTAATTACATATAAACTGCCAATATGTATCATATTCCTTTATACAATTCTATTGTGCAACCATTTTTAGCATGCAGTTCTGGTCAACACACACACAAAATTGTAGAGTAGGAAGAGTTCTGAAAAAGAATAACTCAAATGATCAAGGGGATAGACCAACTAATAAATCGTTGAAGTTGGGTGAATGGTTGACATCGTTGAAGTTGGAAAGGAAAGCTGAGAAATCAAACTGTCTTTCAAGAAATCTTTATTTTATTGATCTGTATGCATTTATATTTTAATCAAAATAATGGTCTTTTTCTCTAAAATAAAATAAAAACAATATTACAACTCAAAGCAGTATGTTTGGCTACTTAAAATAGTATTATTTACAAAAGTGAAGAAGTGGAAACACAATTCAAAATCCAGTCAGATAAAAAAAAAACCAGCCCAAACTCTTGAAATAAAGTTTAATGAAAAACAGAATAACTGAGAAAGATCTTTAGGGTCTTGTTAATGGAAAGAGTAAGCCATTTTTCGGGACAGGGGAGGGAGTTCCATAAATATGTTCTTACTGACAAAAGGTCCTGACTCTTCTGCCCATAAATTCAATTGTTGCTGGTGATGGACAAACAGGGTGGGGACATCCCTGTAGCTGATATCATGAAGCTGAGGGAGGTTGGTATGGATGCAAGTGGTTCTTCCATTTATGGCCAACATGAGCTCTTAGAATTGAATTCAGAAGAAGTTTGAGCAAATAAGTACAAGATAGTTCAAACAACCACACACCCACCAACATCAGACCATTCCATCTTGCACTAAATAAAACTTCTAAACTAAAAATAGTCACAGTATTTTTAGTCTGGATGCAGCCAGAGTATGAGTAACTAAGGTGAGATCCACCACACCCAGATGAGGCTGCAGTTGGTAAAAGTCACTTCATAGAAAATGTCTTCATAGAAATCCTCAAGTCCCAGAAGACCACCAAAGTGCTAGTGCTGCTTAACACATTCTTTTTGTCAGATGAACTTCATTCTTTGTAAATCCCTATTTTTATATATCAAGATGTGACATTGTTTGTATGATAATATAGTGAAGCTGAAGTTCTAAAGGGAAGAAAGAGAAAATAAAACAGGAAACCTCTGCTGTTCATTAAATGCTGTTTCCAATTTAACAGTGATAAAAATGAGAAGTGTCCTTAATATTGGGTTCTATTGATCAAAAAGGTCAGGGGCAAGCTGTATATTGCATGGATCACTCATTACAAAATAACCAGCTAGCCAAACAAAATGTTTCACTTTCTGAAAAATGTTTTTCTTCCTGTTATGCCAAAAAAGTAAACATTGTAGAGATTTTCCTGCTGCCGAGTATTTTAGATAGGAATAGAAAGGAGAGAGACTAGGTTTGTATTGATTTCAGTCAAGTGAAGGATAGCACCCATGGTCATACCTTTTCTTCCCTACTTTTCCTTGCTCAATTAGTCATGTACAGAAGAATCAAAATGATTTAGGTTTTCAAAAGCATTTTTATCTACTGCATAATAAAATATTTCAAAGTGTGGCTGTTATCTCAATTTAAGCCTTCTGTTGACTAAAGGTTATCTCCAGTTTAATAATGAGGGGGAAATGCCATTTTCCTACCAGCAAATGGCAGAGAGAAATGTGTATTAGTGGTTCATTATTCTTGAAAGTCTACTAACTACTTTACTTTGCATTTCTGTTGATTATCACAAACTATAGAGTTAGCAGAAATTGGTCTTAAATACAAAACTCCAGAAAATCTGAGGTAATTTCTGTCACTTTGAAAGGGCACAGTTTCAGAGCTGGATTATTTACAATATTATTTTCACAGTCCTAATGCAGCAAAGCCATAAATCTGTTTGTGAAATTGCATCTGGCTTTGGAAGTACTGTGGTCTTACCAATTTAGCATTGGCTTGATTGCAAGTTCAAAATTGAAGAAAATGGGCTGTGAAGGAGATTTTGTGTTAAAATACTGTTATCCTTGATGATTAACAGAAACTGCAAGGGGCACAACAGCTACCTCACAAGATGAAAACATAAATCCATATTATTAGTTTGATATATCGTAAAGGATTTTTCAGGCTGAAATGCCTTCTTTAAGAGTCTACAGATGTTCTACATCTGCTTTATTGCCAGTTGGCTTAAGAACTTTCTGGAACCTCTAATTATTTGAGTTCATGAACATTTCTTATTCTGCCCTGGTCCTTCAAAGTCAGGAATACCATTTCATGTATCCTATTTTGGCATATTTGGGGGGATATTTTTCTTCCATATGTCATTATGATAACACGGTGGCATTTTGAATAAATAGAACCCAAGGTAATTAGTTATGGAAATAAGTGATTTATTTCCCGTGTGATTAAAGTGCATTAATAAGTATCTTTAATTCATCTTCAACATTTAATTATATAAACAGTAGCTTAGCAATACCACGAGTAAGTTACGCATTTTATTTAAACTATTTTTTCTTGAGAGAATGCTTCAGATATTTTATCATTACCTGGAATATTTTTAATAAACCTGCAGTGAATTCCATATACTGCCCAAAATAAATGTTATTGATTTGAATACACTTCTACTAATAGGAGGATGTTTCCTTTCTCCTTTCCCCTTTCCATTCCTTGTGCCCCTTACCTCAGTTTTGTACATTGAATGAACTAGTGGCATTTTTGATAAAAGTTATTTATATGTGTGTATGTTCAGCTCCTTAATTCATAACAGCATGAGATACTGTCCAACTAAAATCTGGCATTGCTGTATATCATTTGAGCAGCTGAAAACTAGGCTTTAAATTTCCATTTATTTGCACTGTTTGGTCCATTGAGGTTTGCATTTGTCAAAATTGTTAGCTCTTGGGTATTAGTTACGCAAATATTGATGTGTAACTTTGGCCTGTTAGCTATCAATTGAAATCAGAAAATCAATGTTCTTAATAGTTCCTTATTACACAGTTGATGCATTTGCAAGGCTGAGTTGGGTATTGTCAGTGAATAATCAATTCAGTCAAAAACTATTACCTGATCACTGCCAGATTCATTTTCTTATAAATATACCAATACATTATGTGAGTGCAACACCCCATAGCATATTTAAGAGAATAAAATAAGGCCTGTCATTCTAATACTTACCCAGAACTAGTTGGGAAATAGGATTTTTATCATTAAAAGAGCTGATACACTGAGTGAAGCAGACTGTCACATTTGACCCAGATTGCAGCTTGCCTCTGGTGAACAGGTACTCTGAGGATTCCTTTTCAAGTACAGATGATAGTGGACATAAAATTACAAAACAGCTGAAAGTAGGTGTGCCAAGCTAACTACAGTAAGAACTACATGGGAGCCATTTGCCCTGAGCTTTCCAGGCATACACTGTTCTTCCTGTTTCTCTGTGATTGACCTGTAATGCTGGCTGTTACTTGCCCTCACCAGGGCCCTAGCATACAGGGCCAAACAACACGGAGATTAAGAAAACAAAACACAGTTTGGCTGCCTGACCAACACTCATTAGGGCAGCAAAGCATGGATTAAATAAACCATGGGTTGGAGGATCTGAAGGACTGCTTATTAAATACTACTAATAAGCAATCCTTCAGATCACTTACAGAAGTGTGTTATAAATAAGGTTGGTGGTGGTGTCCTGGTACAGTGTTTTAATATATTCCCTTACCTCTAGTTGGTTAAATTAGATCCTTGGTCTGGATATTTTCTACAAATGATATAAGCTACCATGTTTTGAAGTAATATAAATGTGAGATGGTTACAGTTAATAATTATATATGTATATTGTATTCAATAATTTTAAATGGTTCCTATTTGAGGACAGTAGCTAAAGACATTTTAGCTAAAGACATTTTAACATATATTCACAGTTTAAATTTAACTTTTATATTTCCAAATATAACCAAACTTACACACAAAGTAAAGTCATAAATGTAATCTTTTTAAAAAGTGAAGAAGAGCAATAGATATACCAATGCAATAAAATAAAATACATACAGAAGCCACGTCCTCCTGATCCAACTTACTCAGAACAGGTGTGTAGACTGATCATATAGAAGAATTTGTCAGGGCAAAGCAATATTTTGGAATGTATTCTTTCAAAGGAGGCAAGAGCTCTAAGATCCTCAGCCCGCTACATGGTTGAGATCTGTATCTTGAGCTTCTACCCATGCTGTATCCTCTCTTAATCAGTGTGAGAACTTTGGTAGTCCACTGGCAATGAATATTTTTTTACATTGTGAGACTATAAGAATCTCAAAGACAAAATGGATATTTCTAACACTGTCTATCCAGAAGAGAGCCACCATTGCACAGGCCTACATCACACGTACCTACTGTCCCACAGTGCCAACATCAACTGGAAGATGACAGGCATTGTGGTGTCCAGTACATCCTGAATAGCCATTTCTTCAGTGTAAGGTATAATTTTGGGCTGGGAGAAATATTTCATACCAAAGTCATAGCCATCTTCCATTGCCCTGTGACATTCCAGTTCTTTCTTCCACTCCTTTCTGAATGTCAGATGTACCATATGTTAAGAACTTCAGTTTAGGAGAAGTTAATGATCTATAAAATGTATTTTGTACTTCGGTCCACACCTAGAGTAACATATTTATATATGGATGGATCAAACAGAACTTCACATTGTGAGATCAGTGAACTGATTGTTTCTTTGGCAGCTGCTACACATGTCAAAGACCATTGTCTCAAGTTTCATTTTTCTTCCATTCTGGCTCTTCTTTCCCCCTCTTTTTGCACACCATAGAATTGCACATTTTCTACTAGTTAACATGTCTTATATGGCAAACAGTTTTTCGGACCTTAAACTTAACTCACTATATATGCAGCTAATACATTTTTGCAGTTTTACCTATTGCCATAGATAAATTTTACCTATTCACTTTTTACTTAAAAGAAAAAGAGAGAGAGAGAATTCTTGATTGTGTTCTTTCTTGCTTGAAGTGGGTAGTATCAAACCAAGAATGAATATAACTGTTTTGTGTAACACATGGAAATGCTACAGGGAGATAAAGTTAAATCCTTATTAAGATAATTTATATTATCTGTTTTTGCTGTTTTGCTGGTTAACAGCAAAAATCTCTATAGTCTCTAGAGTCTAGCCTCTATAACACATTTTAGTGCAATCTTATGCATGTCTGGTTACATGTTCTAACATTTTCATTGGGTTTACTCAATAAGGTACAGGATTGCGGTCTTAAGTTTTACCCTATCCCAGAATCTAGCAGTTGTATGATCTGTCCTAGAACCAGAACAATGGTGATCCTAAAATATTTTAAACAGAACAAATAGGGAAATTTGCAGAGTGTAAAGGGAAATTTGTGTTTAAAATATATTGTCTTTGATCAGAAAAATCACAAAGAATCTTGTAATCCACACTGAATCCATAAGACTAAATGAATTTTGCTATATATCTGTAGAGCAAGCACCTCAGCTATGAACTTAGAATCATGTGTGAAGATCAGGAGATTCTTTGAGCCCATTTGGGGTCATTGTACCGTATTCTTTTTGTTACTAATTTTTATAATAAAAGTAAATTATGGCATTCTATTAATATTATTAATGTTTGATATATTTATAATTTATAAATGCTATGATGCAGAAGTTATACATCTTCTTGTTAAAGATGTTCCTGCAATGTATTTAACCATAAACAAGTTGAATTTCCGATTTATTTTAAATAAATCTTCCCTGCATCTAGACATTGTCCCTTCTAGAAGTTGGAATTATACTTAAGGTACATCTAGAACTATATCATGTGGTCTTTCATCATATGTCCTTCAGTGGATTTATTTGTTTGTTACATTTCTCTACCACCTAATAGTCAGAGCCCCTTGCACAGATTAAAATAAAAACACAAAATTGTGCTATTTGATGCCTCTTGGTAATTCATGCATAAAACGGACATAATATTAAAAATATAATAATACAGTAAAAACAGCAACAAAAGCAATACCAGAGTAATGAATAATTTTTCAAGCCCTTCTTAAAAGTATAGATTTTTGGAGCATCATAGTTTATTCCAGAAGTGTGGTTATCCATATGTTGTTTGACTGAGGCTTATTTAATAATACACATAACTAAGGACTAGATGTTCTATGTGGTTTCTGGGGTAACTTTCATTTTCTTCCATAACTCTCAGTATTAGCTGGTGATGATCTGAATTTGCCTTCATCCCAAACATTTCCCAAAGTGCACACTTTCAATTTTCCTGGAAGCAGTTACTCACTTCCATGGGAGAAAGACTGCATTTAGGGGTGCATTTAGGTAGCTGTAAAACATGCCAAATAGATGTTTGTCCTTCCTTCCCACACAGTCATGACAATTAAAACCTGTTTTCTTCGTACCACTGAACTTGGGCAGCCTAGAAATAAACTTAATGAGAGCTACTTGAAAATCACACCTACTGCTTTCTACATAGTTTTTTGGGGCGCACACTATCTATTCTTATATATGTCTGGCTATAATCTTATCCTTTTAGTGAATTTCTGTCCATCTTTGTATTTTCATTTTGACTACCCATTTACAATATGTTGTTTGTGTGCATGTCTGTATTTCTGTGCATGTGATCAGGAGCATGTACATGCTTTATATGTGTTATATATGCAAGCATACCCATGCCAAGTGAACATGCTAAATAAAGGGTTTTTTGGACTATATAGATAGAAGATAGAAGAAGCTAGTAATTGCCTTTAAGATCAGAGCATAAAGCATTACCTTGGATTTTACAAGGCCAGCCAGCAACAAAAGAGCAGTAATTTATGAGCTCAGTGTAAAAGAATAGCATAATTGCATTAAAAATTAATGCTAATGAACACTAAAATGGGGAAGGTGGTTATGATGAAAGTTTGTATTCATCTTCCCTGGTTTGAATGATGGCTAGTGGCTTGATTAATGGCTTAATTTCTATCAATTAGCGGGGAAAAATCTCCTACGAGACAAGGGTAAATTGAGCATTGAATTACATATCATGCTTTTGTGTGCTGAGAAAAAAGAGCTGAGTATCTCTGATATTAGCCACAGTGACAAATGTGGTATGCCCCACTATGTCTGCATTAACTCTCCTGACAGGCTGGTTGTGTGTGGTTATGGGGTGTTTGGAGATGGCTGGCAGACAACATTCACTGGCAAGTTCCTGAGAAACCTACAGCTCTTCCATCTATAGAAATTTAATTAGAGTCAGTAAGATTTTGAGAATTAAAATGGACAGCTAGCAACAGTAGTAGAGGCTGCAGTCTGGCCAGTTCATGTGGCTGCAGATGGAACTCCCCCGCCCCTCTCAAACATCCAACAGTCTTAAGGACATTATTGGTATTTCCTTCCATTTTTTCTGAGTTTTAAATATTTCTCTATAATTGTGCTGTTTGAGTACTTGTCTAGCTAATATTGCTGTAAATACATCTTAATAATTTAGCTAAAAGATAATAATACATGTGCAAAAATGGGTTCCCTGCAGCAACATGTCCTTTGACATACAGATTTATGGTCCAGTATAAGTGGGGAATGGGGAGTTCTGAAAAACAAAAGCTCAAAAGGCTTTGCCTGAGTCCCCCCCCCCCCATGCCAATTACATACTTCACTAGGAGAGGGGATGTATAGAAGCAGGATTATCTCAGCTCCCTGTGACATCTCTCACATTTTTCTCTTCTTGTGGACTGCCCCTCCCTTACTCTCTATTTTTTCCTTGGGCCTCCCTTTCCAGCTCTGTGTGATCCTGCAGAACCACAACTGACAGATAATAGATAATCCCACTGCATTCAGTGGAAAGGTAAAACAAAAGTTTTATTTAACTGGCATTTCAGATGTTTAGAACACAGTCCTATATATGCTTGCAGGGAGTTGCAGGTCATGTCTGTCTTAACTATGCTTAGGATGTACCCTTGGCAGTTTAAAATAAGCTTGTACAAAAGTTTGTGATAAATCTGAAAGATATACCACATATCTAAAGTTGTTGAAAACATTATGAAACTGGAACTTTCCCCCCCTTGTGGTGCAAAACTGAGACGTGCTAAAATATTCATATTTGCTCCTCCAAGTGTTATTATAGAAAACAACATATGAATTGGTTAATTGGTTTTACATAGATCATGTGTTTAATTTTCTGTTGTAACTGTATTGTGATCTTAAAATATTCATGCATAGCCAGCATATGAATTGCAAAAGCATTCAAGCAGAAAATAGGACTAAGAAAATAAGCTTGTGGACAGTAAAATGAAGTGGCAAAGAAAAAACTCTGTGTGTTATGTGCTTTACTAAGTGTGTGTGAATCAGTGAAACTGTAGCTCATTGAGGATCTTGGAATTTTAACATAAAACTCATTCTGACTTGTTCATACCAGATTGTAAACTTTATCCTATTCACACAAAAGTTACACCTTTTTCCAAATGTATCCATCAGTTGTGCAGATTTTTGAAATGTATACATTTGCTCCCCTTGCTTAAAGTGTGATGCATTTTGTCCAGTGCATTGACTTTGATGCTCATATAACATCACAGGCTCTGAAATGAACAAACTTGAATCACACAGTTTGTGTTTGAGTCTGCATTCAGGTTTAGGAGGTGCAGACTGGGTAAATGCTGTTCAACAAAAACAACTTATTAAACCAATTTCTGATATATCCCTATTGCATACATGTGTTCACCTCACACAAAATATACATGGCTCTCCTCCTTCCCTAGATGAGGGCTAGCAAACTGAAGCTCAATCCAGACAAGATAAAGATGCTGTTGGTGGGTGGGTCTCTTGACCAGATGGTAGAGGTTCAACCAATTCTAGATTGCACTCCCCTGAAAAAGCAGGTTTGTAGCTTGTGGGTGCTCCTTGATCCATCTTTGTCACTTGAGGTGCAGGTGGCCTCTGTGGCTCAGAGTGACTTCTGCCAGCTTCAGCTGGTAGCCCAGCTACGCCCCTGCCTGGCTTCAGTAATCTACACTCTGGTGATCTCTGGATTAGATTACTGCAACACACTCTATATGGGGCTGCCTTTAAAAATGGTTCAGAAGCTGCTGGTGGTGCAGAATAATTACTGGGACTTGTAGGTCTGAACATATAAGACCAGTTCTGGTTTGCTTGCATTGGCTGCTTGTATGCTTCTGGGCCCAATTTAGAATGCTGGTTTTAACCTATAAAGTTCTACACAGCTTAGGACCACAATACCTGTCAGAGTGCCCCTCCCAACCATGATCTACTCAGACATTATGCTCAACCTCTGAGGCCTTCCCCCAGGTGCTAACCCCACAGGAGGCTTGGAGGATGGCAACAAGAGGTAGGGCCTGTTCTGTAGTACACTCACATCTTTGGAACAAGCTCCCTGCTGCAGTCCACCTGGCACCAAACTTTCCATCTTTTCATCACTGGGTCAAGACAGCCCTTCATGCAGAGTCCTTAAAAGATATCCTTGGTTATCCAGGGGTCTGAGTGGATTATCCAGGTGATTCTTTTCCTTTGCAGGGCCTTTTCTATTATGCATATATTTTAGTTATTTTGAATTACTTTTAAATTCATTTTAACATTGTTTATGGCATAGCTGTGTCTGTGTGTGTTATTTTATACATAGTTGTAAACTGCCCAGAGAGCTTCAGTTATGGGCTGGTATGGATATTAAATAAATAAGCAAGTAGTCCTTTCCAAATCAGTCTTAAACAAGAAGCTAGCTAGAAGAAGTAGGGAAGGAGGATAATCTAATGAAATGGACAGTAGGATTTGGAGCAGGGGAAGGATAGCAGCAAGGGCCAGGGGCTGAAAGGGGCTGTAACTTAGGAAGAAGGAAGGTATTGTTGCGGGGAAGGTGAGATGAGATGAGCAATGAAGTTGCACTTGTGAAGCGGCCACTGAAAAGTATGTTGCTGTTGGGATCATCCTTAGGAGAGAGACTAGGTGAGGATTGTGAAAAGGTGAACTTGCTGTTAGCAGTGGCAGGTGTTAGTCCTGTGGCTTTAGAATGTCTCAAGATTTCAATATACAGTTCACCTTTTAAGCGTTAAAAACCATGCATGGGCACAAAAAGGTATTTACAAATTCACTTGAGCCTGTTTTATGTCAGAATTCTGAATGTGCTGCAAAGCAGTCATTGTTCACATACCACACGAGATTCAACGTCCAGCCTGCCACAGTCCATGCTGCAGATTACCCTGAAATATGACAATCCCAGTTGCTACACTATGCTTTATCATTCCTGTTGTATCATTGCTTTCTCATATTCCCACTTCAGCTGTGTCATCTGAATTAGGCAGATTAGAAATTCCCAGGTCACAGACATTTTCTGTATACATTGAGCTTTTTTTGCTGCTTACCTATACGTGTTCAATACTTTTATTTTCCTTTAGTGAACTTACATCAGGAAATTACCTAGTAGGCATATTGTGGCATGTTTTGCATATAACACCTTATTTAAATGAGAATGAGTCACAATATATTCAGTCTTCTATAAATTGCCATATAGAATTTGGTTTATTTTAATTATGCCTGAACTTCCATGTCTTTCTCTTGTGGATTTTAATTACTGTTAGCCACTCAAATAGTTCTCCATTGTTTATAGGAATAGCATATACATTAAAGATGCTTATGATGATGTTTACAAAAACTCATTGAATATTCTTAAGACAAATGACTTGCTGTTTTCTGTGTTTGTGTGTGCACATGCTTGTGAATGTGAGCGTTTTAAAGAGGTACTTTGGATACTAAATACAAGAAACCCCCCCTCCCCCCAAGCCCTTCAGTTATGTATTGCGATTTCACTGGTAATGTAGTGCCACCTGCTGTTTCCAGGAGGTCAGTACTACAGAATTATTGTTTTAATTTACAAAGATAAACCATGTGGTTTGAAGAGACAGTTTGAAATTGAAGCTTATTATATGAACACCTTGCCAAACATCCTGCAGAACTGTATCGATAGTTTTCCTGTGTGTTCATATTTCTCTTATTTTTTCCACCACCGTTAAAGATAAAAGCAGAAGCGCTACTAGGAACAAGTTTGTGATTTTTATACAAGGAATGATTTATGTATGAAAAATGGCATCAACAGTCACTAATACAAATAGTTCTGTATTTTCAGTCTGGCCAAAGTGAAAGGACTTGCTGTCCAATGAGTTAGTATTGATTTTTTTTGTCTGTACCCTCTTAGCTTTCTGACTCCATTATTTTTGATTTTACTATGAAATATATATCCTTTCTACTGACATCTGACAAACATTATATGGAAGTCATTTTATCTACCAATAATGTGTTTGTCAACAATATTGTAGACTAATGGATAAAGCTTCCTTCCAGTCCATTTTTATCCAATTAATGTCACTGAAGTAATTCAGGAAAACAGTCTGTGATTTTGGTACTCTTGGGAAACCTGTCTCCAGTTTGTGACTGTCATTCGCATTAGAGCACGCACAAATACAAGGATCATACCCTTGCCTACTCATAGTTTCTCACTGAATATTTGATATTGCAGAAATAGCCAGGTATGTTGGTCACATGTGACAATATACATATTGTGTGTATATTTTTTTCCCATACAGATGGGATACCTGTCACTCATGTAGGAAAATCAACATGTGTGAATCCACCCTTTGAATTCTGTGTTGTGTTCGTACTTCATATTATATTTTATTTTGAGTAAAATGTGAACCATCCAGACAGCTTCAGTTATTAAACAAATAACGTAATGTAATGATATAATATAATAAATGTATATGTAGTATTCCAAATAAATAATACTGAAATGCAATTTTAGATAGGGAAAGAGTAAAAGGGGTTCTAATACATTTTAGGATAGGTACCTAAAAGAAGTTTAGATGCAGGAACATGGCTTTTCTCTCTCAGTCTAGCTGTACACTGTCCAGAGACCCTTCCTAACTCAGCAAATAGGGGTGATGTTTCTTTGGGTTTTTCAGTGTGCATCAGAATACCTTTATTCTGATATATCTTTTTGCTGGTTTTGGTATATGCTTGCTCGATGTTACTAACTTTATTTCTGTTGCAGGAAAAAAAAGTAGGATTCATATTTATTAAACTGAAACTCAGAGGAAATGGGTTTAGAATTTATTTTTTATAACTCTACAACATTTTTCAACTATTTCAGTTGTTCAGAGCTTGAAAAATGCTTTAAAATGTCACATGGAAGCAACGTCAGAATGTTAAAATACTGTACATAAATACAATATTGATACTCATGGAGATCTGCTTTTGAGAGACAATGGGCTTTCTGTAAAATCAAACCATCGCTGTATAGAAGCAATTCGCAAGGTGTGAAGGAGGCCTCCTTGAGAGGGTTGGACTGCCAGATAATGAGTGAACTTTATTAAGTCAAGAGACACAATACCAAGCCTCTACTTCTTTCAAGCATCATACTGGACTATTTGTATTTTCTTGCCACAGGTGGGGGGATGTCTGCATATTTATACGCACCCTTTCTTCCTTCAAGGAAGTCAGTTCAGCATACATAATCATCCTCCATCTCTTCACCATCTTATCCACATAAAAACCTTTTGAGGCACACTAGATAGATTGTTTGTAACTGTCCCAAAATCACCAGTAAAACTTTCTGGTTGAGGGGGAACTAGAACCCAGATTTCCCAGATCCCAGTCCAACACTTCAACCACTACACTACACTGGCTCTCAGTACTATCAAGGATCTCACTTGTCAGCAGTGTAAAAGCAAAAAATTCATTTGTAAAAATTTTTTAGCTTTTCCATTCTTTCCCCCGAATAAAACAAGAATACTTCCTCCTCGACAGAGGCATAGCTTGCTTCAGTTTTTTTAATGTTTTTTTTCCTAAGCTGAAAAAAATACTTAGAAGAACATTGTAGGGGGGTGATTCTAAGCGTATGCTAAACCATACTGACATTATACCCTCTTCCATAGACCAAACCAGCCTCGTAGAGCAAGTGAAACGAGTAAAAGAAATTGAAGCAATTGAAAGTGACTCCTTTGTTCCTCAGACATTCAGATCAAGTAAAGAAGTCAAAAAGGTAAGTTTTCAATCTCACAATCTCTTTTCTTTGCCTAAAGACCCTTGTGGACCAGTGTAAAGCTGGTGTATTAATGCAATTTGCATTGACATGACTGTTCATACTAATAATCTTAATTCCCAGTCATCAGAAATCAGACAAATATGGATCCCAGTCATGATGCATCTTGTATCATGATGCATCTTGTAATATGGTGTGTATTTTAACCAAAGAAAATTACACTTTTGTCCTAAATGCTGTGTTTAATGTATATATTTTTGAGTCACTGTGAAATGAAAATGCTCCAATAAATAATTATTTTGGCATAGCGATCACACTTTACATATTGCAATAAAAAGCATTAATGTTTGGATAAGAAAACAAGGTTGAGTCTACTCGCAAATGAGAATATTTGTTTTCCCTTTCCAGCGACAATGTCTGGGGAATCTCCCCCCACCCAAAAATAGTTCCAGGTCATCACACCAGATGACCATGTAGTGTCACGTTAAATGGCATGTGATGTAGTGCAAGAAGCTGCAGCCAGACAGCATTAGCACTCCATCCATCCATGCACAAAGGAAACCAATACATATCTATTTTCATGATTACAAATACAGTCTGGATTTAAAACAGTAATTCTTCCAGAGAAATTTGGGCTAACTAAAGTAAACAATCTCTGTCACACAGAGTTGTAGATTTGGGAGTGCATAGAACAGAATAACCTTTCAGCATATTAACCAACTTCTGAGAGATTCTTCTGCTTTTTTCCATTGCTGAAATGTAATTCCTTGTCAAGATAAAAGTATCCCCTATAATATATCTGGCACCCTTCAATAATCCCACAGCCACATCAGTCTACTGCTGCAGGTCAGGGGTATTTCCAACTACTCAGGACAGAATTAGATTGAATATAAAGTTTACTAGGTGACTATTATTCTGATCCTCCTCTCCCTTTTAGACCACAGAACCTGTGGAAGTCAAAGGTGAACCTGCAATAGCAGAAATGGGAAATGTTGGTCTGACTGCTACTGAAAAAGAAACAGTGGCTGGAAGTATTCCTACTGCTATCAAATACCAAGATGAGAACTCACTTGCCCACCCTAATGTAAGTTTAGTGATTATTATTATGGAACATTTTGATTACTAAAGTTTACATAGGGCACGCAAAGGCAAGGTTATGTTTTCTGTGTGACCCATGTGTAGATACTGGGGTATTTTAAGTCTTCAAATAAACCCTGCTGTACTTTCTTTGTAATGAAAAGTCACTTTTTATTGTATACAGGGAACAATATAGGTGTCTGTCATCATAGATTTTTTCTATTAAGACATTATAAAGGATCTTCAGAGATACTTGAAGAAGCTCTTTTGTTCCTGAACTGCCTTCCTAATTAGCTTTAGGCTTTGTATCCATTCTTTAGTTGACACAGTGAAATCTAGGAAGATGTATGAAGGATTCAGTTGTCTGATAAAGGGATTAATTTCTAAATTATGGGTGGCAGACCCCAATCCTATGTAGATGTGTAGCAACAGACTGTACTTAGTGTCACACAGTACTTACTTACCTATGAGAGAAAAGTACTCTCTCAGGGACATTTCCCTATAAATGTTCTAGCTGCACTATGGAATCTCCTGGTGTTGAAAATAGGATCCTGAGCTAAGCTCTGAAGCACAATCTGACAGATAATGAACAACAGCACAATCCTAACTTTGACTAGATATTTGAATGTACATTCCCCTCAGCAATATTGATTGAGTTTTCTGACAATGAATGTCCCAGGGCATTTGCAGAACTCTCAAACCCCAATCTCAGTAGGACACCTAAGTAAGCTTGACCTTTTTCCTTCTCTTGTAGCTCTTTGTTGACAAGGCAGAAGCAGAAGAACGATGGTTCCAGAGACTGATGGCACTTCGACAAGAGAGGCTAATGGGTAGTCCTGTGGCCTGAGTAAATAGCCTATCCAATTTCATTGTCTTCTGTGCTATGAAATTCCAGTGATAACATTGGATGAATGTCCGAATAAATATGGCCTATGAAGAAAGGAAAAATTTAACCTGTCTCTGTTGCCAATATTGTTTTAATTCAGCACTATAAAATAAAGTCAGTACTATATAATTTTTTTTTAAAAATACTATTATGATATAATGGTGTGTTGTCTAAATAGCTGGAGCATGCTACATGGGTAAAGGTGAGGTAAGAGGGAGCGTTAGACAAACTGCTGGGGCACTGTCCTGAAGGCAGCCAAGAGACCTTGGCTGGGCTTTCAGATGGAATCTATGCCTGTTAGAAATAGCTGCAAATAACTTGATTTTTCTCAAGCCATTTGCCGGCTGTGATACAATTCCTTTATAATGAAAACCAAGTAATATAAAGTTACCTAGAATTGTTGTGGCTATATACCATCAAATCATTTCCTACTTATGGTGACCCTATGAATGAAAGCTCTTCAAAATGTCCTATTACATCCCTGCCTAGCTGTTCTAAATTCAAGGCTGTGGCTTACTTCATGAAATCAATCCATTTCTTATTTGGTCTTCCTTTTCTTCTTCTGCCTTTGACTTTTCCTAGCACGATTACTTTCCGTAGCACAATTTATCTAGCATTAGATATTTTTTATTCCTTTATTTTATTTTAAATAATAAGTAACCTAGAATGTCTTCCTTTATCAAACTGAATGAATATATACATATATATATCTCCTCTCCCAACTAAAGCAAGCCAAGTTCTTCTGCTTTTTGACATCATTATCATCATCATCATTAAATTTTAATCATATACGTTTTTGTCTTTGCAACAATTTGCTGTGAACATAGAACACAGAGAAATTATAAAGAACTGATCATATGGCTATTTTTAAAGACAGAAACAGTCTTCTAGCAAAAGAATAAGCTAATGGGATCTAAGCTAGCTATGACTGACCAAGATCAGGGATCTTGGGGTTGTAGTGGACAGCTTGATAAAAAATATCCACTAAGTGTGTTGCTGTGGGAAAAAAAGGCAAACTCCATATTGGGCATATTTGGGAAAAGAAAACTGCCCATACTGCCATTATACAAATCTATGGTGTAACCACACTTAATATTGTGTTCAGTTCTGGTCACTGCACCTTAAAGAAGGTTATTGTAAAGCTGGAAAACGGTGAAGAGGTTGGAACTCTTTCCCTATGAGGAACGCTTACAACAGCTGAGATTGTTTAGTTTAGGAAAAAGTTAAGTAAGGTAAAACATAATAGAGGTATACAGAATTATGCATGGTGTGGAAAAAGTAGAGAGAGAGACATTTTTCTCCCTTTCCTATTATACCTGGTGTCATCCCATGAAGCTTATACTTATATTGAAGTATTTCATCACATGGTCCATAGTTACAACTGTGCACTTTGCATACACAAGTAATCACCACCAATTGGGATGACTTTAAAGGGGGATTGGACAAATTCATGGAGGAGGAGCCTTATCCATGGCCAGTGGTCCTGATGGCTGTATGCAACTTTCAATACCAGTGGCACCAGGTGTTGAAGAACTTGGGCAGGAGGTGCTGTTCATGCATGCCCTGCTTGTGGAATCCTGTGTGAAGCTCGGTGAAAAAAATGCTGGACTAGATGTACCCTTGGTCTGATCCATTGTGACTCTTCTGATACTCCTATCTAGTAAAGTGTCTTTTACATATGGTAATTACTTAAGCTTTTCTCTAATAATTTGTCTTAGAATGCCTGAACTTTTGTTCTTAATACTTTATGCATTTTTTTTCATTTCCCTGTACAATGCAAGGATTAAATAGTTAACATTTTACTTAATTCTTAAAGTTCGTAACTCTTAATAGTTGACAGATTTTGAGGGCATGTTTTAAAGCTACAAGTGAGTGATATATAAAATTTTATATGTTCCTTTTTCAGTTAATGCTATCTAAGTTATTTCTTTGTAATATATACCACTTCATATAATAACATCCCTATATGGGTCACATATACCTATTAAAAATTATATTTTAAATGCACTGCTAAAACACAGTTACAATAACAAAACAATACAAGGTGCAATCAGATTATTAATTATAATTAAGGTGATTAAGCATATGATTAATTGCAATTAATTTCAAGCCAGAGAATGCTTGGATGAACAAGTACATTTTCAGGAGGCATTTGAAGTTTACCACATTTTCTGCATGGAGAAGAGAGTTTCAGAGGATAGGTATGAAGAAGGCTTGCCACTGAGATGGGATGTGGTAACACCCTGCAATACCTTCTGTAAAGATACTAAAGGTTAGTGGGTAGTGGGGAAGGTGGTCAGCTAGTTTATATATTTTTCTATATTTTATATATTATTTACTAGATATATATTCAACAATTAGGAATAGAAGAAAATGTAGAATAAGAAACTTGCTTGCTGTCACCAAGTACTCAAATAATAGTACAAAATTTAGGAGATAGTCAAAAGGCTTATGGGTGATCATTTACTTTCCCTAAAAAAAGGGAGGGGGGAATCAAACTGATTCCCCCATCTGACAATGCTGGCTAGATTTTAAGATTCTCAGTGGGCACTGAAAATAAATAAATAAGCTAAAGGCATTTAGTATGGTAAGACTATTTGCTCTGGGGGATTATATTATGCACTTCTAATCTTCTCAGCCAGCTTCAGGGCATCATACCTATATCTTCTCCCTTACATTTGTAGATATAAAGCACACTTTTTCTTGATACATCATATGACCATTCAAACTTTGTTTTATGCCATAAAACATGTTTTATTTTGTGTGAAAGATGAGCAGAAGACAAAGCACTTTATTCAGTAATATAAAGTGCTGAATCATAAGCAGGCCTGTTAATTTATATACTATTCATTTCCAACAATAACTCCATGTCCTTTGTTTCTTTACTAAAAAATGACATAACAATACTAAATAGAGTGTGTATATATGCATACATACAACTATATGATAAATTCAACATCATGTGAAGTGAAAGCCGCTGAGCAGAGCAAGTTGACCAAACTGATTTACAGGCAGTGTGTCAGGCATTGCTGGCCAAAATGTTACTCCCAATGTTGCATGTTCAAATTCTTCTTCATATACTTTCTGGAGCCTCAAAAATATCTGGCTTATTTGCACTTTGTTTATTTATTTATGTCCCATTAAGCTGCCTTCTTAAGGATACATTTGTTCTAAATCATTTATGCCTAAATGCAACTATTACTTATTGAGATAAATGATTTTAACATCATACCTAGAAAAACATTCCAAAATCTCGTGACATTGGCTTGTTTGCAACACAAGAATTTTTTCTTTTACTCCATCCCATCTTGTGGGTACATGTTCCCCAAACACATCTCTTCTGATCTGCAATTATCCGTCTTGTTATATTGTCTCATCATATTCCTGTTTTATAATTAACATAATTATGTTATGTCACTATAAGTCCAATATGGTCATTGAACCTGTGGTGCCTCAAGTATAAAACTTAGCACCTGTTGTTTGGATTTCGCTCTTATCAGGAAGAAGTACTGATGAGCCCATCATTGATCACTAATTATTTGGCACTTAGATGTTGCATCTGGAAAGCCTCAAAGATAAAACAAGTTTAATTACACTTAAACCAAGAGGCCAAGCTGCATTGCATTAGTGACTGGAATTCCAAATTTTAATCCAATTTGTTATCTCTTGGAGGATTCTAATTATTTAATTTCCTAACTGGGTTGCAGGAGCAAGATAGTGTAAATATAAAAGAGTTGTCTACTTTGTCACAGTTAAATCTTCAACTTGTGGGATCCAAGCATTTTATTTATTTATTTATTAAAACATTTCTATGAGAAGGTAGCACATTCAGAACAACCCCAGTGCCTGAAGGAAAAGAGTTCAGCCTGGTTCTGTTTACTTGCCAGAGCTTCAACATGATCCTTGACTTTGTCCACTGTCCAACAAGTCAGCAGTACTCTCTTCATAACAGTCCAGGCCTAACAGATAGCTAGATACCTGGAAGATCCTTTCTGAAGGCACACAAAACAGCAAAAGATAAAAATCAGTATGATAGATTCTAGTGAGGCAAATTCTTCTGGATCAACACTTTGTCTGCAAACAACACCCCTTCAACGTAAATAGTGTGGTTTCTAAGTAGGAAACGTGTAGACTGTATGTGATGGTATTCCCTATGGAGGGAGAGAATGCCTGTTTCAAGACTCCTGTGAAACAGACACTTGGAATTTACATTGGTACTTGTAGTATTCATCACATTTCCTAATTGTAGCATGCTTGTTAGCAACTAGATCCAGTTCTATCTAGCCTTCCACCCCTCATTTATTTCTTAGATACTGTTCATTCAGTTGGTGATAAAAATTAAATGGTGTACTTTAAACAAAATCATAGACAAAAACCTTAAGACAAATGAAAGTTAGTTGCTGATTGGGACTTTTGGCTTAGAAACATGGTTGTTGTGTGCTTTCAAATCATCTCTGACTCATGGTGACTCTATGTATGAAAGCCTTCCAAAATGTCCTATTCAAGATCGCTTCTTTTGCCTTCAACATTCCCTAGCATGACTGCCTTCCTCAGGGAGTTTTACCTTCTCATGATGTGCCCAAAGTATGACAGCCTCAGTTCTGTCATTTTTCTTTCCAGGGAAAACTCTGGCTAGATTTGATCTAGAACCTACCTATTTGTCTTTCTGTCAGTCCAGGATATCCCCAAATCTCTCCTCCATGTGTCAAATGCATCTATTTTCTTTCTACCAGTTTCTTTATTGTCCAGCTTTCACACCCAAACATACTCATCAGGATTACAATAGCATGGTTGATCTTGGCCTTGGTCTCCAGTGAAACATCCTTGAAGGATTTCCAGGTAGCAGAGTTTTATCCTCTAAATTCTTGCAGCTCCCCATTACTCACATATTTGTTCCAATATGCTTAATTTGTATACTTTATGCAAGTTATAAGAGGCAAATTTTCTTGAGTCTTAATTTGCATTATCTGGGCCCAAATTACTGTATTTTTTCCAAAGGTTGAGCATATATCATCCTGTGAGTAATTCATGTAACCCTGACCATAATGAAGTTCTTTTTCCTTCTTTACTGATAAGCCTCTTAGGGCACACTGCTATGCATGTTTAGACAGAAAATGTCCTATACACCCAGCCTTTCCCTGGAAACATTGCTAGCAGCATAAAACTGGGAGTGGTACAACTTTTTTCTATCCAAACATTCATAGGATTGCACTGCCTTACAATGCAGGACAGGTGGAACAGTAGAGTTGATCTTTGCCTCCCTGTCCTACATCCTGAATTTTTGCATAGATGGGCTTTTTGCCTATAGTGGGAGGGAAGGAGGTTGTAAAAGCCTCGGAAGAGTTTGCATCCTGGCTTCCCTGTCTCCTCCACTTGCTGCACACCAAACACCCCCTTTTTAATCCTCTCCCAAGTTCACTCACTCCAGTCCCCACTCTCACTGCAGTGTGAGGAGAGGTCAAAGCTCTGATTCCCACCTCCAAGGTTGGAGCACTGAGTCTGACCTTGGAGCCAGATATCTGAAATATTCTATGGCCCCTTGGACTCTGCCTAAGGGGTCAAGTCAAGTTATAGAATACCGAACTGGTGTGCTGAGAATTTGGGTTGTTTTTGAACACTGCATTGCCAAGCTCCATGCAGTGGTGTATACTGCAGCATAGCTCATACAAGACGGGTTACAACCCATGCTTGTAAAACAGTCTCACAAACTTCTTGCCAAACTCACAATTAAGCCTTAGATATTTTCATTCTTACTCTCTCTATAGGGCCATGTGAACCTGCAATAAATTACACTAAAATCTCTTATTGCAAAATACTCTTTTTAAGGAAGGCAATGTAGTTATTGACATGATGATGAGTATGGAAGACATTGTTCTCCATTAACCTAATAAAGATGTGTAATGAAACAGTATTGGTTGTATATTAATATCTTCTTAAAGGACCACAGAAATGTTCCAAAGCAAGAATATGCTTTATAGATTTGCAACCTTATTAATATTTTCTGAGAGGTACATCACAAGCTGCTGACCTCTGACATAGTATAAAAGATTTCTGTTGCCGTGACTGCAGTATATAAGCATTATTTATTTACTTGTAAATTATTGATGCTGCTCTAATTCATGTATGATGGAAGGAAGCGGGTCTGCCAGTGTCAAGAACCTGTAGAAATCAATGATGGCTCTATCTATAGTTAGTCCCAGTGTAGGGTCTGTTTATGCAATAATGATGAATGGCAGATCTACTAATGGAGATTTTTAAAATGATTTTATCAGTGATTAATGTGTACTGCTTGAAATCCTGGGAAAGGTGTTTGTTTTCTGTAGTGTGTGTAAAGGATTTCTTTAATGTCTTTCAGTGCCCACTGGATACCTAGGAGGAAAGGGCAGCAGCACGCTTGCACACATGTGCGAGCACACACTCACAGGTTTCAAGTAACTTTACAGACTGTATTGAGAAAGGTTTTATGCAATAACCAGTCTTCTCATATGGTTAGCCCAACCAAATACACACAAGGGTGCTTAGGATATTTTGTATTTTAATTGGAGCTTGCTTGTCTAAAGTTATTCACATTAAAAAGTATCACTGTTACTATCAATAACAACAACCCGTTTTACACACAAAGTAGAACTGAGACCATTTTGTCTCTTTCAAAGTGGTGTAAATGCAATCTCTCTCTCTCTCTCTCAAGCATCTGTAATGAGTGAGAGACAGGCCACCCCCTGCCGTCTCCTTCTTTACAAGAGCATCCTGGAAAAGGGGACTTGTAAAATTAGATCCATTCAGTGAACTGATGCAGCAGAAAGGGCTGCTTACTTCATCAGGCAGCAAGCCCACTGGACCAGTTACAGAGAGGGTGCAAATGCAGCAAAGGCACGTGCTGACAAAGGCATACAAGACTGAGAAGGAGAAAAGCCCCAGGCATCTGATGAGTCATTGGAAGTGACAAGCCACCTGTCCACTGTGGCTTCCCCTCAGGGTTGCTTAGTGTGTGTGTGACATGCAAAGTTGCCCATTATGTCCTGTGTTTTTTTAGACTGCAAGCCAGAGGGCAGGGCTGTTTTAGTAATTATTTTTGTAAGTCACTCTGGGAGTCTTATTTGGATGATTAAAGGGGGGAACGGGGGGGGGGGAACAAGTTTGGCCTGTAACAAGATCCAACTATCATCACCCCATTTCTGCCATTAGGACTTCACTTTCTCTAGCAAGCCTTTATCATTTTTTTATTAGCCCTAGACCCTTCTCATTTACAAGTGGGGCTGGAAAGGGAAAGCTTTTCTGTTTGGGGAATATTTTTAATACAAACTCACGTAAATGTTTAAAAATTGTTCTAATGGAAAGCTCAAGGAGAAAGAAATAAACTGAGCAAAGTTACTCAGCCCTAATTCATACATGGAGGACTCGCATGTCGTGTGTTCAAGACAAGCTGCTCACCTTTCTTCCCAGAACCTTCTTTCCTAACTTGCTCTGTAACAATGTAATCATCTTCCTGTTAGGAATGCATGAACCCATGTATATGGACTTGACTCCTTCCTCTCCCATACTCCCAGTCTGTCACCAAAGCATGCCTCTTCCTGTTTAACATTGCAAACTGTGCTTTTGCCTATTTTCCCCTTCATTAGAATTTTAAAAGTCTTTAAAATACTTTAAAACCATTAACAGAATAGTTCATACTCTGGTGATGCCCATCCTGACTATTGCAAGATTTTACTTTCCGACCTTCCACAGTCAACATCTTGGCCTTCTCCTTTTTATTCAAAGCTCTGCCCGCAAATCATTTATCTCATATCACACTGACCACACAGCACCCCTTCTTACATAGCTACACAATGTAGTGATAATGTGATCATGCCATTTCTTGCTAGCTGCTGATCTAATCAACAAACAGGTAAGGGTCAACTCACAGGATGGTTTTTCAGCAAAGCAGTAAGGCCCCAGTGCTTTATAAGGTAATATAACACCAGGTCAACATGGGACATCTTTGCTGGTCCCAGGCACTCTATCCTCCCCGTTTGGATTTGGGTCTGAAAGACCAAGGAAAAGTGTGAGTGCATGGAGGCTACGAGTTAGTAAGCGCAGTTTCTGACAATGTTACTAGTCATGCAGTTTTAAACTTCAGTCTTTTAATTGCCAGTTTGGGGTTGGGTTAATCATTGTGTGTTGTTATATTCTTGTTTGCTGTCTAGATTTGCCATAGCTTTCCTCCCAAGGAGCAAGCATCTTTTAATTTCCTGGCTGCAGTCACCGTCTGCGGTGTGATCTTCCATCCCAGGAAAATAAACTCGGTCACTACCTCCATTTCTTCCCCATCTATTTGCCAGGAAATGATAGGACCAGATGCCATGATCTTAGTTTTCTTAATGTTGAGTTTCAAGCCAACTTCATTTATTTAATTTATTTAAAACATTTCTATGCCGCCCCCATCGCAACAAAGCCTCGGGGCGGCTCACAAAGAATACATAAAAACATACATAAATAATAATAATATAACAATTTAAAAGAAAAAAATAATTTAACCCCCAGTGCATTCTCGGCTAAAAATTTTAAAATCCTAATTAAGTCAATAATTTAGCAATTAAAATAAGTTTTAAATAAAAAGGTCTTAGCCTGGCGCCGAAAAACAAAATAACTTTTGCACTCTTTCACCCGAATCAAGAGGCTCTTTAGTTCCTCTTCACTTTCTCCCATTAGAGTGGTATCACTTGCATATCTGAGGTTGTTGATATTTCTCCCAGTAATCTTAATTCCAACTTGTGATTCATCTAACCTGGCCTTGCACATGATGTGCTCTGCATATAATTTAAATAGGCAGGGCTACAATATACAGCCTTGGCACACTCCTTTCCCAATATTGAACTAATCATGTCCAGTTCTCACTGTTGCTGCTTGACCTGCATAGACATTTCTCAAGAGACAAATAAGATGGTCCGGTACTCCCATCTCTTTAGGAGCTTGCCACAATTTGTTGTGATCCACACAATCAAAGGCTTTAGCATTGTCAATGAAACAGAAGTAGATGTCTAGTTGCTTACCCTTGCATTATCTTCTGCTACCTTCCTCAGTTATGTTTTCTGTTATGCTTTTCATAGGAAGCTCTTCAGAACAGGAATTTGCCATTGTCTTATTATCTATGAAGGCCTAGGCACATTAACATTGCTATGCAAATAATAACAATAAAAAACCATTGCCAGACTCCGTAATAGAGCTGGCATTGTCTTTTAAAGAGAGCTTTCCTGTTTGCAGTCAGATGTAGTATTATGCACAAAAATGTACATACAAGTTTTTAAAAAATATATATGTACAGACTATCACTTATTTCTTGTTGTTTGATTAATGTTCCTTTTAAGTGAAACTGTGGGCAATTTTTTCATTGTATGTAGATCCTGGGATGTTACACAGGTTATTAGGTATGCTAATTCCATCTTAACCCAGAAGGTGGCACCCATCAACCCAATCTTCAAATCTGGTTTTAGTTCCTCATAGTACTAGATTGTGTATGTAATATGCTACTACTTAAATGTAATTACTAAAGCTAGTGTTTATTTTTGGAAGAGGAAAGCATGTATACAGTAGCAAACATTCCAATGAAACCAGCTAACAAATGAGTAAGCATTTGTAAAACTACATTGGTTTCTCTTTGCCATTTCTTCCAGCATGCACTGGAAATTTGTTTACCTACTTAAGACAAGGTTATACATGGCCCATAATGAAATTTTCACCTTCAGTTATAATTTATTCTTGCTAATGTAAAAAAAAGTTGGAATCTTAATCAGGTGATAGTTTCTCTAAATATGTCTGTAATATGTTCCCCTTAATATCTGAAGTTTCAGTGTAGCTAAATATGAATATCTTTTTTCATTCTTCTTGGCAACATTGTTGAACTTTTATAAGAATCAGAAGACAAAGGCGAGTGAGTAATAAAATATCAGCAGAAAGTAGAACTTCAGCAGATTCTTTGAGTAATTATCTTCTGTAGTTGGAATGTTCATTGAGTAGGGAAGACCTTAAACACCTTTGATTCATCTACATCTTTTGCATCTACCAACAGGAGCCCAAACTGCAAGACATCTCTAGTGAACCCAGGTGAGAGTGTCGTCCCTTTGAGGGACTAACTTCTGTCCGCTGCAGCAACCATATTCTCTGACATTTGCCACAGCCCAGAAAAATCCAATTCAGGGTGGCAGATACAACATTTAAGATCTGGATGAAGACATTTATGCCTCTTTGGCCCTCCTAAATACCTGTTATCTGTGTTGTTTTATTTGGAATGCATTGTAAGCCATATAGTTCAGGGAGAACTTATCCAAGTATTAATTTATAAAAACTCACCTGAATCACCTGAATTTACAGTATATCCCCCTGTATGAAGAACACCTTTGGTTCTTCATCATGGAATTTAAATAGTATGGGTAGGTAGGCAGGCAGATAGGAAGGTATAGTTTATCACATCACATTTGAAATTAATGGGATTTGCTCTAATCCACACTATTAGTTAAGGAGAGCTTCCACAGGAGAAGTTGGTGGTGCACTGTGCCCTTTGTTTTGTATTGTATTGTATTTTAAGGAACAAAAACCTCTAGATAATCTTTACAGAATTGAACAATATTATATTAATATCAACAACACATCAATATTGTAACATGACTTTTTTCTGATGAATCAGCTTAATGAGGTGCCAATTCTGAATAAGATTTAAATAGCCATATCTTAGAAATGAATAAGAATTAATCAGGTAAATTAATTCCTAAGGGGAATTGCAGCAGAACTCATTAGTTCAGGAATAAAAATACCTCAAAACTTTTAATTAAAGATATTTACTCAGAATGAATGCCACTTGGCAGGTTTCTGCAGACTATATAATCTCATTTATGCAAAAGTTTTCATGTATTACTGGCGACATCATTAATCTCATTGGAAATGCCCTCCAGACTTAAAATCATGTAGCTGAGAGATGATTTCCTCCAAAATCCTTTTTATCTGCATAAAAGAACTCTAACTCAATCAGACAATAATCGTAAAAAGGTCTGAGCAATTAGAGACATCACTCTTGGAAATAGACTACTGACATTAGCATGTTAGTGTGCCTCTCATAATGAGCTTCTATCCAACAGGACACTCTAACATCCAAAAGAATTAACAGTTTCTAAAGCTCCTCCTTATTTGTGCAATAGTATACTTTCGGCAAATTGAATGAATTGGAGAGGTAATCCCATCTTCTGAAATGGCATTCTTAATTACCTGGACCTACCCCTATACATCCACCTGTTCATTTCTACCTTGAGCTTCCTCCCAAAAGATCTTGGCCATGTTCATGGATTTTCCCATGCAGTGTTGCTGTTTTTTAAATTAATTCTTTATTATAAAAGTTCAAGAAAAAAAACCATTAAGAGGATAAGAAAAAAAGTAACTTCACTGGTTTGAATATATCAGTTTTATTACATGCAGATAATGCATGTATGAATATAGATACAGCTTTCTAGGAATTAGACATTAGTTTCAACAAAGGCAGACCAAATATCCAGGTGGCATTTATATAGCACGCATTCAGCTGCTCACAGCTTCATTAGGTTCTCATTCATTGCAATATAGGAAGTTAGCATTTATCCTTCCAATACTGCAATATCAGTCTTTTAGCTTACAAAATAGCACAGAAAATTCATTTGCACTCATCAGGTGTTAACTTCCAGGAAACAGCTAAATTAAGAGGCGACATATATCGGTAACTTGTAAGAATGCCAGTGCAAAGTTTTTCTGTGTAAGAACCACCTCCCAAAATGAAGCAATTATTGGGCATTGCCAAAATGTACGGTTAAAAGAAATATTGGCTATGTAATACCTTCAGTTAATTAGTCAACTTAGGCATTTTTTTATTAAGGAGATGGCTGTTGTATCATATTTGTTGTTGTAAATATGTTGTCAAGTCATCTCCAGCTTCTGATGATCCTTATGTTTCTACTCTTTCACATTGACTCTTCAGTCCTCCTCTCCTTTCAAAATCTCTTCTAACATATTCCTTTTGAATCTTTTCTCCTCTTTTTCTCAGATCTCAGAATCTTTCCGCTGTCTCTCTTTAGTCTCCTCCTAGGATAGCCAGGGGGTATATAGCTTAGAGGACAGTCCTCTGTTTTGGAGAGCTGACAGAAAACAAGCCTTTCCTTGAAAAGTGGATAGTAGAATTTACATGAACTCCATGAAGGTAACAGAAGAGGCCTTGAACCTGCATGTTCACAGTAAGCAAGCGGGCACAGAGATCAGCTAATCAGTTTTCTCCACTCTGGTGGTATGTCTTGTATTTATGTAACAACAATTTTTCCTACATTTACACCTGTACATACACATTTGTATATGCAATTGATACCCTCCTTTGACATAGTTGTCTTGAAAGCAGCTGCCCTCCTTTTCAGAACCTACCCATCACCTGTTCCTTCAGCAGCTCCTGAGTCAAAGGACTGTGCTACAGCTATCCCATAGAATTGTATTACTAGTAGTTTGACTGTGATAGTGCTTCTAAACGTGAAGAGGGAAAGAAATGAATCCAGGTTCAGAAGGTTACTATGACTGGAATCCCAAAATTCAGGTACATTAAGCATGTGACTTACAGCAGTATGATGGAAGGTCTTGCAGCTGCTGTGGGACTGTCCTCACAGGGCCTCTCACAGTCACCTCATGAGCCGGAGGAAGAACAGTGCAGATAATGGAAAGAGCACCCGTCATTTGGGGTGCCAGTTTTGAATGGTCCCACTTATTTAGACTGGTTGAAATGTGTTTTTCCACTTAGAGCACAGCCAAAGGTGAAAATTTCAGCTGGTTCTCTAAGGCTTTTTTAAAGGTGCATTCATGTTCTTTTTTTGCTGCCAGGATTCCTCTTGCCCTCTTCAACCTGGGAGGCTGCTGTTAAGTGTCAGTTCTATCCAGAGCTGGAAAAGAATTTTCCCGTCATTTGTTGACCTGTGGCTAGCTGAGGTTCTTCACATTCCTCCTTATGTCTCCCTTTCTACCATTCTGAACTCTGCTAGATATAAAGATCTATTTTTCTCTCTTTTTAGAAATGGTTGGTAGTGTTCCTACTCTAATCAGTTTGTTTCACAACAAATGGATCCCACAATGAACTTTGGGGCCAATTCCATCCCATGGGCTCACACAACCATGGCATGCTCTCCCACCCCACAAGCTTTCATGGTGTCTAATTTCCCCCAAAGTATCTCCATAGCAATCTGGTCCTGCCCCATAATCAGCCTCTTGAAGGTCTCATCCTCACTCTTGAGTGAGGTTACCAGGTAATAGCAGGAGGAATGTGTGCTGGGGAGATAATACCGTAGAGCTGTCCTTGAAAGGGGATGGAGGGAGTCATGCTGACCAAGATGGCATTTATTATTTTGCATGTGTTTTTGGACCAGCTGGGCAAACTGACTGGCCATTTAGCAAATCAAGGTAGCTTTAAGGTTCTTTTGATGACAAATATTTGTCTAGGTACTGGATGAATAAAACTGCATCAAGCTAAGTCCTAGGGATGGATTGTCATCTATGATGATGTCATTGATGTAGGATTGCTGAGTTCCTCTAATGATCCAGATCATGTTTCTGCTGCCATTGCAAGAATCCAGAACATAGCTTTTGTCAAGCTAAAGGGAAAAAGGATTTTTTAAAAGTTTTATTTATAAAATCTCAGCAATAAATGAACAGCTATTTGATGATTACAGAGCAAAGTAGCATCATAACTCATTTCTTGTTATTTTTGTGAGCTAAAAGCTGATGCTTAGTGGTACAGCATGCAAAAAAAATCCTAGTTCCAATTCCTGGCATCCTTGAACAGGGCAGAAAAATGCCTTCCTAAACCGTGGAGACTCAAATGTCAGTCAGTGGACAGATTCACATGTCATGACAAGCAATACCATGTAGTTTCCACTGTGTGTGGTGTTTTTGCATGGAATGCCCTGAAAGATGTTAGGTTCATCATGGTAACTCTCCTGCCACCTGCCATTTTCTTCCATCTAAGTTGGCACACCAGGTGGTCCTGTGGGGAGAAATAAAGCTGCTTACTTTGGCAGCTCCAATTGTATCCTGATTTTGACTCACTGTGGTTCTCAAGCAGTCTCTGCTACACAAACAGGATTCATGCCCTGAAGCTCAGCCGAGAGACAAAGAACCGGTCAGGCACCCTCCTTGCTGCTGCAGAGGGGACTGAAAGTTGGTGCTGGGTTGGAGATGCCACCCTAGCAAGCCAGAGTGAGAAAGAAGAGAAACTGGGAGTCTGCTGCAGCACACAGCCCCCAACTGAGCACTGCCACCCGGTCGTTTGTTGCCCACTGGAGGCTTGTTTGCGCACAAGAGGAGCTTTCCTTTGGCAGATGCAAAGAGGCAAGGAGGAATCAGGTTAGCTGTGGTGTTCCTTCTGCCGCACTGCTCAGCAGATTCTTGCCTCTGGCTCTACCACTGGCTCTATGGTTCTGGCCTCTGTATCACACTAAGGTGGTACCACACCAAGCTGTGTTTTCTAGTTCAGATGACACAACAAGCAATTGGGGTACTGCGAAACCATAGAACAAACTGATGTGTCTTTTTGTGTTTTTTCAGAACCAAATGCACCACATTGAAATACCACATAGATGACATGGCAGATCACCATTGCTTGTTTTGTTGTCCAAATCTACCCAAACAGATTAACATCTACTACCAGATTAAAAAGTTCCCAGAGTGGCTTATGTCAAATTAATAAAGCAGTTCCTGTCCATAGGCTTACTATCTAAAAACATGACATACAAAGGAAAAGGGACAGAGATGGAAGAAAGAAAAAGGAAACTCGAGTATCAATCCAGCAGCAGGCTGGATTGACAATCACGGTTTGGTTTCTTTTAATTTTCTGCGGCCTCTGCAACCACTGACTTTCCATGTGTGGGAGATCCTCCGTAAGTCCAGAATCCATAGTGTAGGGGTTCCAAAATATCCAGGAATCTTTTATTGTGCTCTCATTGGATCAGTGCTGAATCATGCGTAAAATAGTCTAACTGAAGTAAGCAGAATTTAAGAAGTCATGGCTAATTTTCCCCATTGATTCCAGTGAATATACTGCAGTTATACTTTTATTCCATTCTAGCCATTATTGATTCGAAAAAATTCTGGGGCTAAGAGTTGCTAGAAAACACTTATTCACCTCAGAGAGCTACAATTCCCAGAATTGTTTATCAGTTAATTCCTCTTCCCCAGAATCTTTGGAAACTGTACCTTTTGGTGTAAGGAATAGGTGTCCAGTAAAGACACTCAGTACCTTGACAAGCTACAGTACCCAAGATTCTTTGGGAAAGTACTGACTGTTTAAAGTGGAATAAAAGTGTTCTAAATATGTGGTCTGAATGCGGAGGTGGGGGGAGGTAATTTTTGGAGCAGCAAAGGCAAGCTGAAGCTCCTATTGGCTGAGAAGCAGAGGCTGACTGTGAAGGAAAGTGTCACAGAAAATATGTGCATACCTGGCAGGCCTCTCCAGATTGGGAGTTCCCAGTTGAGAACTGTTGAAAAAGCACCCCTGTTCTTAACCCATTAAATTCAGGACTCCAACACAATGGCATCTGCCAGCCACAAACCAGCAAGATTAAGTCTTTTGAGAGGCAGTGGGGAAAGAACAGTGACCTGGCTTTAGGGACCTGGCGACCCTATGAAAGCATGCCCTCCATTATGGCCTGCCCTTGCAAAACATAGGATGCCTTCTGCCTTCCACATTCCCTACCATTATTCTTCTGTGAAAATCAGTCAGAGGTAAATGAAATTCAAAGAATGCAGACTGTGACAATTATATTAAAGCTCAAGGGTGAAATTGTCTGCAGGGTTTGACAGAAAACAGCCCTACGATTTCCTACAAGCCCCAGCCAGCATGACTGAAGATATGCTCGCAGGTATAAGATTTTTTGTCTAAACATGCCATGGATTGCACAGCAAGTAAGTAGAGCAGGACAATGTTGCTGACAAGGCAAACATCCTAAGCATTGTGAAGTTGAAAAGTGGACTTCTATCGACTTCACAGGATGACCTGGCGAGAGAGAAAAGTGTTGTGGAAAAGAGAGAGAAATGTCTGCATTTTCTCCACTCCGTGCATAATCTTAAACGCTTCCATCCTGTCTCCCTATATTCGCCTTTCTTCTAAGCTGAACATTCCCAGTCGCTGTGACTGCTCCCCATTTGATAATTTTCGTTGCCCCTTTCTGTATTTTCTTCCAATTCAGTAATGTCCTTATTCACCAGAAGGCATTCAAACAAATGCCTCAAAGAAACAAGAGGATCACTTACTTAGGATCATTTAACAAAGATTTTTGAAGGTGTGCAGTTTTGTTTCTTAATTTTACACTTGTTAGACTATGGACGTTGCTTAATGCAAAGACAAAAGTAGCATTGACAGTTGCATCTCCGCGCACACCTTTGAGAGTCGTCCTCACAGAATAATAGGATGGAAAGGGGCCAGTAAGACCATCAACTCCAAGCCTTGAACAGGAAAAGAGTGCGTGTTTTTAAAACAAAATAATGCATTATGCCAGATGAAGATTTAATGTATGCTTTTAATGCTATTTTAAAGCTAGTTTGGCTTGTCTTTTTATAAAGCCGCCCTGCCTGCCCTTTACAGGTGCAGTAATACTGTATCTTAATAAATTGCCAACCCGAGAGGTGTTGACTGCGCGACTTCTCACTGCGCAGCCGGTGCTTTGATCCCACGCCAACTGCGGGTTTGATCCGGATTCCTACCCTTTCGTTGCGTGTCAGCGGTACTTTTTGGTGGCTTCTCCTTTCGCAGTCCTTTCTGCTGCTGCTTCTCTCGCCTTCTCACTCTCTGCCATTTCCCCGCAGGACGGGGTGCGGCGCGTGGGTAAGTGGATGCGAGAGAACTGCAGCCGCAAACAGAAACTACGGCACAAACTGGAGCAGAGCGGGAGGCCCGGGCCGGTTGCCATAGCAGCAGCCCCGCCCCATTGTCGCCCTCCGCCATGTTGGATGCGTCCCAGAGCCAATGGCGAGGGAGAAGCGCAGATTCTGGGGGAGGGACGGGGCGGGGAGAGGCGGGGGCGGCTCGGCGCTGGGGCTTTTCTCGGGGGGAAGCGGCAACGAACGGTGCCCGACGAGACCCGGGACGAAGCTGTAGCCGCGAAAGAAGCCGAAGCCGTCGCCATGTTCGGGGGGCTGTCCAGGATGTTTGAGGACGACCCTTTCTTTCGGTGAGGGGGGCGGGGAGGGAGATGGGCCGCTTGGGGACCCCCTTGGCGAGGAGTTTAGGAAAAGGGAGCGCTCGATCGCCCTCGCAGACGCAGCCCCTCAGAGTCGGCGGTGGCGTCGGCGGTGGGGCGGAGAGGAGACTCGAACGAACCCCCTTCTATCCTTTAACCAAGGACCGATCTTTGCATCCCTGTTCACATTTCAGTAGGTCTCTTTCTCACCTGCTGAATGTGTCCTGTTGTTATTTTCCTGTTAGTCTGCCGGAGTGAAATCAGCGAAGCATGGGGTGTTTTAAAGACGCAGGTGCTTGTCAGTGGCAGAAGTCATCAAGTGTTTATTTATTTATTTAAAACATTTCTATGCCGCCCCATTCGCCGAAGCCTCGGGGCGGCTCACAACATAAACGAGGTGTTGCCCTCGGTTGGCTGGCATGTCCATGGTTTTGGGGTGGAGAAGGCGGTAGGGTGATCCTGCGGTTTGACTTGCCAACTGGGGATGACATTGACCCATCTGATGCAGCAGCCTCTAGTCCATGAACGCTTATGCCTAAGACGCAGGTTCGCTTTTGTAATATACGCGTATGCTCCTTCTCCTAGTATATGAAGGTGCTGCCTTTCCATAGTCTTTGGACCTCAGCATTCCTAGTCTTTTCCTGAATCTAAGTGTGCATCTGAAAACGGGATAGGTATGCCAGCTGAGGATAACACTCAGTGCACGTGATGAAGAGAGCTCTAATATATGAACGCTTTTGCTACAATACATGCATTAATGAGATACCACCAGTAGATCAGTTGTAACAAATGAACAGGGATACCCTTCTGGAATCTTCCCAGGGTTCTGGAACTGTGCCACTGGCCTCCTTAGGAAGCATGACTGGAGTCTGCCCTTGCTGCAGTATGACAGTATTTTGCTTTAGGTTCTTCCCGCTGGCTCATCCCAACTAACATTTGTTATAAACAGTGGAGTTCTCACACCTGATCACAGAAAAAGGTGTTCAGCCCTGTCTTCACCAAGTACTGAAAATACATATTTATAACTTGCTATCATATTTATCACTTACAAGAAAATGTCAGTTTATTTCATGGATCTTAAAGGACACTTTTAAAAGGTTTTTTTTAAACAGGGATAAGTATTTTGTATTTTAAGTTTGCAGTACAAGAATTAACGTGTACACCTTATTTTTCTAAAATTAAATAGTGTAAGGTTCCTATGGCTTCTTCACTTCTACAATACAAGGCCCAATTATGTACAATTGGAGGGGGGCAGAGAACTGTAGGTACACGGATAGAAAAATGCTTACATAAAGGGGGCATTTTTTCAGGGAACTGCAGTTTGAAAGTGCAATTAATAGTTATCTTAACTGTTGCTGTTTAGTTGGTGTATTTATGTTGGATAACTGCTGAAAACTAGAAGGAAAACATTAATTTGATACACTGCCCTATCGCAACTGTATTTGCAAAAAAAAAAAAAAAGCAAGGCAAGAGTTGCATTATAACTTAAAGTTATTCCTTGTAGCTTAACTTCTTCTAGCAATTTAGGCTAAAAGAGTTTGGGATTACTGCTTCTTGCTCACTTTTTTGCATATGCCTGGGATTGTATTTGATTAACTTAAATCCCTTTCTCCAACTTCAGACTTTAAATGCAAAGAGTAAGGATACAATCCTGTGCATGGTTAGACAGGAAAAAAGTCCTACAGCTCTTAGTATTCCCCAGCTACCTAGGATGGCTAGGGAATGCTGGAAGTTGTGGGACATTTTGTCTAATTATGCATAGAACCCCATATTTAGATAGTAATCATAAACATTAAGGTTTAAACCCCCTTGAATGCAATGTAATCTTTTTTACATGTAAACATGTATAGGATTGTACTGTATGCTCCCTTTCTTTAAAAAAATCATCTATAGGCGTAACTATAGAGCTCAGTGGCTCACTCCAGAATAAAAATAGAAGGATCAGGCTCCAAATTTTACACTTTAGCTTCTGAATTGTAACTCAAACCTAGGAAAGTAGGTTTTGGTTCTTTATATCCACTTAAGCATACTTAAGGTATTCCTTTTCAGAACCTTATATCAGATATGGCCATATACTTTTCTGTATTTGAGATCAGGTGGAAACAGGAATGTGTAGCTAGTTCCTTGCCTTTTATTTGTATGCCCTGTCTGGTTTAACCAGAGATGGATTTTTTTATTTACCATTTGAATGATGAACACCCTGAAAAAGAAAGTTGTATAATTAAATGGACTAACTTCTTATACCTATACACACTTAGAAGCTTTCATAGTTAGACTTGATTGTTATTCGGCATAGGTCTAACTTACCAGCTGTATACCAAGGTATGTGTTATGGTGAACTCCCCCAGTCAGTACATGCCTAGACTTAACTTTTGGTGTATCCCTCGTAAGCTAAAATATAGTACATGATGCCAGACATTTTGGAATCAGAACAGAATTTCTGAATTATTTTACTGTGTGTCAGCAACTATTTTAGGCTGCTCTTTTCACAAGCTTTTCAACGTTTATGTCAGCTTTGCAACCAACACCTACTCTTTTGAAATCCAGTGGCATTGATCCAAAAACCTGCATGCATAGGCAGGTTCTTTCCTTCGTGCTCAATTTTCCCACATTTGAACCAGATGCTTGTCTTTTTTGATGCCATGTAGGAATCCAAAAATGACTTGCTTCTACTTGAAAAATTAGAGCACAAATAAAGCAAAAGCACTGGTCCATATATATTCCACCCCTAGGAGTTACACAAACTTGTATCTAGGTAATGACTTATGTCAACAGAACAGGAGGGCACAATTTCCCCTTTCCATGCAACTCTCTGTTCACCTCCAGATCTGCTCCAAAAGATGGGGGACCTTCCAGAGCAGATTCAGGGGGGTAGGTGGAAGAGGAGGCAGAAGTCCTATTGCATAAGCAAAATTATGCTCACACAGTGCTAGATTCTGCAAACTGATGTGTTGGTGGATCAGAGCCAAAGTGTCCTGAGCCTTCAGTCGTACTACTAGTTTATTTTTTAGTCATTTGACTTTTATAAGAATTTTAGAGGACAAATTTAAAAGGCTATAGCCAGCACTCCCTAGGGTATTTTGGTAAAAATCTCTTACAGGATGTTTATTTTGGCATCTCAGTTGTTTGTGTTTGAACTGAAAATATATTTCAAGGGAGCAGGACTGTCATCCCCAAAGTAGACATGAGGGAGGACTGGTTAAGTAGAATTCACACTGTATTATGTGAGAAGGAATAAAGCTACTGAATGGGTGGAGAAAAAACTTTCATATGGACTGGAATGCATAAAGATAAGTTGTTTGCAAAGGAACTGCCAACATGTAAATGGATATCTGTTTAAACAAACAAACATCATATTGGTGGCGCTAGCGTAGCATAATAGCTAAGATACTGAGCAGTGAACCTAGAAGTGCTCAGTACAAATCTCAATTCAGCTATTTTTCTCCCCTCCATTAGGAGAAATTGCCCTTTATTCCCATTTTCTCTCTTCTGTTCTTTGACTAGTTAGTGATGTTTACATGTTTTCTGAATTCCTCGTGGCTGGTCTGGAAGGAGGAAGCAAGGCTTATCACTGCTTCATCTGAAGACAACTATTGATCATGTTCCCATATCACTTGAATCAAGGAGTCCTTACTTAATGTGTAGCCCATTTGATTCTACTTTGCTTCTCCTATTCATGAGTAAACAAAGCAAGTATAGCTTAGTGTTGTGCCTGCATGTGGGATTATGGTTTATTCTGTTCAAATAAGCCTGCATCCATAAACCATAAGCTAATATTCCTTTAATGTTGGCTTAGGATCCATAACACTAAGTTATGGATGCCTGCTTTGTTTGCCTGCTCTTGCAGGTGTGGGGAGCCAAGTGGGTGTGAACTGGCTGTATGTATGAGAGTGGGCCTTTTGCATATATAGGCTGTTTTGAATATATAAACAATGGTGGACATGTACCATGGCTTGTATCATGTAGTGAGGGTTTGGCAAAGGTTAAAAAAAAAAAACCCTCGGATAACCCTAGAAGAACCCTCAGATAACCCATGCTGCCTGGGTTCACACAAAGCATGCATCCACCACAACGTGCATAGTCGGAATAGCAGCCAGCACACATTGTAACCTACAATGCCTTATTGTTGCATGCAAAATAACTCCCCAGTTTAGTAGGCCAGGATTCCACACTTAAGCGACCTGTGAACTCTGTTATTGTCATAATAGGTAGTTGTGGAGGAGGAGGGTGTTTATTTTATATAGATCATGCAGTTGTCTATTGCAGTAGCCACAGTAGCTGACAATTGTCTGGTTTAGAAGCTCTTCAGAGTCTAAAAAAAGTAATTTCACTAGCAGTGAGTTCTATCTATTCTAGATGCTGCAAGCTAGGTCAAGTGGAGAGGATACTTCACCTTGGGATTAACTTTTAAAATAGTATGCTAATATGAAAGCTTCCTCCACCTCACAAGGAGAGATCTTGAATTGGCAAGCCAGAAATACTGTCTAGGATAAAATTGGTTTTATAAATGTCTCTCTGAGCAAGCAGCTGTTCCTGGGAAGCTCTGGTAGATCTCAGTCAAAGTCTTTCCTACTCCTGCCAAGTTTTTTTCCTGAATAGTGCAGACAGGTGCAGGAACAATTTCCTTTCTGCGAAAGGCAGTCCTGTGCATTTAGTGTCTGAAGAGTAGCCCGGTAATATTTTCACACAGTCTTCTGCTATAGCTAGTGTTTTGTATGAAACAAGCTGCCCTTTTCTGAAAAAGTTAATAATGCTACACTCTTCCCCCAAAATAAGCATATATAGGAGAACATGTATAGTGGAATGGGTGTTTTCTTTTTTAATTATGTATATTCGGTCTCCAAGGACAGAGCAAGATGCACTATTTCAGCAATGCCAGAATATACCAGTATAGAACTATTAGTATACTGTGATGAATAAGTTAAACTTTTGTAAAACTCCCAGAGACTTCTATTCAGTTTCCTTTGAAGGTAAGTAATCTTGTGTGTCTTCAGCAAGAGACTTTGAACGTCCATATCGCCCTGTCCTTGAAGGAAATAGTGCTCTGTTTCTTAGTGAGAATGCTTACTGTGGGTGTTCTTCCTTCTAGTTTCTTCTGGTGTAACTGTGAAATGTGTATCAGATTTAACTGAAAAACAGTATGTCTTTTACCACAAACACTGTGTTTCTGCCTCCAAGAGAGTGGTATCCTTTACAATTTTTAATGTAAAAGGAAGCTTGCCTGTGATCTAAATGCATAGCTAGAAATAAGCTGTTTCTCTCCCCCATCCCCATTTTAATATTGTCTTCAGGGAACCTTTTGGTGCACATAACGAACATCTACGGCGTTTCTTTTCTGAACCTTTTGGGCGAGATCCATTTCTTGCTATTAAAGATGGTGGGCACAGTAATGTACATCAGAGAGGACATCTGGATTCTGAAATTGCTTTGCGGGACAACCACAAGGTATGTATTCTCTTAATCTCTTGCATCTCATTACAACCTATTGTCACTATCAAGATATGATACTTCTCACTGAGATTTCTTTTTAGTTGCTATTCTTCTGATTATTTGTTGAACAAGTCAGCATACAGTTTCTTGCATGTATATCTGGAATAAGTATGTTTAAATACCTTTTAAATAGCCACCCAAGTACAGTTGAGACAGAGAGTCTAAATAACTGATCCGATTTTCTGAAAGTTTGTATCTGTTGGTTCATTGATCTTTAAATTTGCATTGTATTTTTTAAGTTAACATCCTTGCAATACTGCTGTGACACTGACTCTAATGACATGTTGATGAATTGGGACTTGATCCCATCATGGTTTGCACACTTACCTGGAAGTGAGTCCCATTGAATTCAAGGGAATTTACTTTATTTATTTATTACACTTATATACTGTCCCATAGCCCAAAGGGTGGTTTACAAATTGAGTAGACTTGTATAGGATTGCACTGGCACAGCAATTTCTTCCAGTTAGGTAGGTAAATTGATCGAGAATATAACAAACAATTTTCAAATATGAGGTTGCAATAATTTTTGGCTTTGCCCTATGTTAAACTTTGTTATGAGCATACACTCATAGTGATAAATTCATATTTTGGGGGGCAAAACATTCATCTGGAAATGGAGGGGGTAGAAATATAGTTGACTATGGAATTTCATATCTTACATGGATCAGAAATCTGGGTCCATCCTGCCTGCCTTTATTGGGAAGAGCTCAGAATGCAGTCCATGGTTCCATATTGAGTTTCTTGTGCAATTTTAATTTGATCTGAAATGGTTGTAATTATCTGTACATTATGTTGGTCAGATTCAATGGATCTCCAACCAACAGGACTCCTTCTGTGAACAGATGTTGACGGGCAGAAAAGGCAGTTCCCTTCTCTTTGCAGCCCTAGCCCTACATTACGCTGAAAAACGTCTTGAGAGAATTAGGGTACTATCTGGAGCAGATTTTGGAGGGGGCATGGGAGATGATAAATGGTAATTCTCTTCTGCAAATGGAGTTCTACTTACATTAAGTTTGATTATGCCCCATGTTAAAAAAAAATCTCATTAACTGAGACTGAACACCTTGTGCAGTCATACAGTTTTTCATAGGCTTACTTTTTTGGCAGTCAATTGGCAATGGTTATAAAGGGTATTTAAAAATAGAATGGTGCAGACTAATCCAAAAGTCAGTCCTTTCCCTTGGTAGAGGGAATGGAGGATTTACCTTGCTGTCTGCCAGGAGAGAGCAATGGAGGATTTATGTAGCTATCAAATTACCCATTTACAAACAGCCAGTGTAGTGTAGAGGTTAAGAGTGTGCACAGAACTCAGGAGTTCAGGGTTCTATTTTATTTATTTAGAAAATTCCTAGGCCGCCCCATTCACCGAAGCCTCGGGGTGGCTGACAAATAAATAAATTAAAATACATAAATAACAATATAAATTTCTAGTCTCTGCTCAGCCATGGAGCCAATTGGGTGACTTTGGGCTCTCAGCCCAACCTACTTTACGGGGTTCTTGTTGTGGAGATAAGATTGAGAGCAGGAGGGAGAAAATGACATAAGCCTCTTTGAGTTCATTGGAAAAAGCAGGATATAAATCTAATAAATAAACAGATAAAGTGCAGCTGTCTGGGTCAGTTTCTTGCAATAAAGAGAGTTTCTGTTAGCTGGAAACAATTGAAAATGTGCCTCATTCATCCTTGCAACATTGTGTACTTGTCAGACTTATTTTTCTTTTGTGCATGTTATATGATTGTTTTGATTATAAATTGTTTTGTATATTTCAGTGCTGTTTACTATATATACAATCATGATTTTTGTAATCTAAACAAATACAATTTTTATGTAGCTTTTGCAGGCCTTCTGTTTTGTGTTTATGATTATAGCTGATGGGGAACTGGTAAACTCTCCGTGAAATCACTAAAATTATATGTAGGGAATGTAGTTTATATCCAGAAAGTCACATTTTTAGCAATCAGAAAAGCCCTATCTAAATGTATTTTGAGACTGAGCAACGCATCAAAGTTGAGCAGTGTGACTGGCAGATAGAATTACCCAGCTGGAGGGTTTGTGCATTTAAGAAGTGGGGCTCCTGTAATGATCAGCTCTGCACCTGATTGCATTGTTAGTTCTTGGGTTACACAGTATGTATTACTGCATTCGTTTTAGAAGGAAATTGTATTGTGCAGCAGCTTGGAAACAATCAGGTTTTCAAACAGTGTTTAATTTCGTTTTTCTTTGTTTCTGAAACAACGGAAGATTGCTACTTTCAAAGATTGTAGTGCTTTTGCTTGTCATTGCATGATTACATTTATTGCCTTCAGATGGAATCAGGTCCATCGAAATGGGATGAACCTCTTCAGTAGAACATATGAGTAGCTAATACTCTAACTAGACTAGTCATGTGCAATGTTAATGTCCTTTCATTAAGAGATTAAATCTTAATGCTGTACAGCAAGGTGCCAATTAGAACAAGCTGGACTATTCAGGAGAAGCTCGTTGTTACTACTGCTTCTTTCAAAACCAGTTACTGTGGGTTTGGTGCATGGCAGCATTGTATTGTGGAGTAAATTGTCCATTTTAGTTGAGCCCAGGGAGGACTTTACAAGCACATGGCAGGAATTTTTTTAGCACTCCAAACTGTTACAGTTTAGTCACCGCTGGGCCAGCAAAATCAGCTTTTCAGTCTCTTGAATGGGAAGACACAGAAATGGGGATAAGAAGTGTGGGGATTGCAAGGGATAAATGGATCATGGGACTGAGAAAGTACAGCAGTAATAGGCCACAAATGGGCCGGGGCTGGTTTTATAAGTATGTTGGATTTGCAGTTCAACTGTAGAAAGCATTCCGTGTTTACTAAATAAGTTTAAAATAGCTGTTGTAAAATACTATTCCAAGTGATAGTTGCATATAACTATACCTTTCATCCATGCTTTTGGAAATTCAAATTTATATTTAGACTTCTCAATAATTTTTCCACTCAGAGATATTCAAGCCCAATTGGCTGAATTCTGAAAGTAACTGCATTAGATGGTGTTCAGAGTGTCATCTATTTATATATGTGTGCACTAGAAAATAATTTCTTTGCTGTGGATTTATAAGTCGAACTATTTTGTAGATGATGATAGATTTATTTAGAATTTCTTTGCAATTACCTTTGAAAGTGCTGACATGGGAGAGATGATTTGGTTTATCAACAGGGCTCTGAATATTTTAGGGAAGCTGTATGTATTTCATTGCTTATTCCATGTAATCTCTTGCTTTTACATTAAATAATTGTTTGTGTATGGACTGGCCACATTGCTCTTTTTTGTGATTTGTAATTTCAGCTCTTTATGGTTTCATTATTAAAATGTATATGTTAAGTAGGAACAGATTTGTTCATTTTAATTAACATCTCTTCTTCTGAGTTGGCTAATATTGACAACAGATATGTAGAACATAATGCTTAGGAAAGATATAGCATGAAATGAGGCACATGAGTGAGGGGAGCTAAATCTTGCCCCCTCCTCTGCCTTACTTGTTTGTAGCCTCTTGTGCCAGACCTGGATCATTAAGAGACGGTAAGTTCATCTCATAACCCTTTTGTAGGCAGAATTAGACACATGCCCATCTCCTGCTTTTTATTTGAATAGCATGAATATGTAAGTAACATATGAGTACAAGCAAATGTTGCAATTGGTCACCTCTTTCTTTTATGCTGTTATGTTTACACTTAAGGAGTTTTATTTTTTCAGATTTCATCTAGTCAGTATAAATCCTTAGTTCACAGTGGTAGGCAGCAATTCTTACAAGCTAATATTTTTCTTTCAGGCAATGAGCTGTTCCTTAATGCCTTTTGGCAGTTTTGGTGGCATGGTTAGTATACTAAAGAAAATAAAACTTTTATCTTTTGGTGATATGGGGATACCTTCTTTCTACATTTTAATCTTTACACTATAGTATTACAGCAACAATTTTACATGAACTGATACTTCTCTTTCAGGCAACAAGTTTTCCCCTTATGCCTTTTGGCAGTTTTGGTCACATGGTCAGTATACTCAAGAAATGCTGATAGCTAACATTTCATGATATGGTCATATTGTCATTATGCAGACCTGTCCATACTAGTATTCCTATCATATTCTATTTCTGGTTTTGGTTCTTCTCTTTCTAGGAACAAATCTTAAAATGTTGCTCCTGCATACCTGTTCATCTTCCTTCCTGTAGGATCATATTTGGCTGATATTATGCTAACATAAACTTAATGCCAGCAGTATTTCCTGGCACAACAGGTTCTCATCACATCAGCTGACACTACTGGCATTGTGCTAGAGACTGTGTCCGCTAATGCAATGTAATTTACATCAGCACTACTGCCAAATAGGATACTGCCCATAGTTTCTTCATTTTCTTGTGTGTGTGGTAACCAAATGATGGGCAGATTTCAGGCTTCTGAAGTCTACTTTGGTTTTTGACTGGGACCCTGAGCTCTGCCAACAGAAGCTTCGTGCTAATACTAGTTTTAAGCAGGTGGACATACACTAAGAATTAAGGGACTTGGTAAGGTGTTTCTCAGCACATGTGCAGCTCAAGGATTTGTTACTGGTATGAGTAACAAACTGAGAAATTCTTCCATACAAAATCTATCCCCAGTTTTCTCCCAAGCCTTCTTTTTTAGCAAGATGGGTGGTGGCAGCAGGAACCACGTCAGAAACCAGTATCACTCTCAGTGGATCCCAAACTATCTTCTACCTACTTCTCTGTTAACTGACACTGAATTTTCAGAGATGCACCTTGCTTTTGAGCTGAGAGACCTTAAAAAGGAAGTCAGTGCACTGTGGGATAATGAAATGGCTAAGTTAGCTTACAGCTGTTAGCTTACATACTGAAAAAATTGCAGACAGAAATGGATAAATTTTCTAGGTGAACATGTGGTCAAGTTTAAAAAATTGAGGGAGGCAGGTTGGCAAGGTTTCAGTAACTTAAAAAAAAAAAAAAAAAGAAGCACTGGATGATGAACAGCGAAAGGCACTTGTCCAAACCAATGGCACAAAAGCTTGAGGTTCTTGAAATGAAGATAGCATATGAAGTATAGGAAGTGAGGTTGGTTGGCAATATGGACAGAATCTCTTCATTATGCAGCATATTTCATGAAAGCTGCAGTCTGGATGCACCCTGCATGTATGCACTCTTTACGCCCTGGTATTAATGCTACAATTTATATGAGCTGATATTTCTCTTTCAGGCCATGAGTTTTCCTCTTATGCCATTTGGCTGTTTTGGTGGAATGGTTAGTATCTTAAAAACACAAGTTTCTAATTTTTGGTGATACTGGTATGCCCCTCCCCCTGTTTCTTCTACTAAAGCTAAGCTTTTTACAACTTGCTTTGTGAAATGCATTTTAGTGTTCTTTTTCCCCATTTTATGAAACATTTAAAAGTCCTAATTAAAATGACTGTGCAGATTGAAATACTAATGTAAAAGACTTTTTCTCACAACTTCCACAAGAATAAAAACCCAGTTAAAGTTTCAGTAGTGTTTGCAATATTATTTCTGTATTAATTGATAAACTCTGCTTCAGCTCATTATATCATGTTTAGTTAATACTGTGATCCAGATGAGAGGGCTGTAATGTTGTGTCCCTCATGCTATTTCATCTTCTTATCACTGCCGTAATTGTTGCTGTGTATCACAGCATGTTATGCTTTAGAGCATCAGTTCTCAAACTGTGCTTTGTGGAACACTAGGGTTTCACAAAAGCCTTGTGGGGGTCCAGAGAAAAATCTCAAAAATTAAATTTAAAACAGATTTTAAAATGAAACTAGACGAGGCCAACTATTCTATTGTCAGTTGGCATCCAAGCAGCAAACAAGGAAATGCATGATATCATTTGGTTCCTAGGACTTTGTTGCAGAGTGTTGGGAATAATCAAAAGAATTCATTTGGGATATTACTTCATTCATTCACTATATTTCAAATATTTTCTCTTATTTCCAAACCTATGTTATGCAGAACACTCAGGTAATAGGAGCAGTTGAAAGAAAGAAGAATATTGTGGGATCACAACGCTTTGTAAAAATCAGAGATAGAATTAGGGTTCTGTGGGAAAACAAATGTCTTCAGAAGACTGCATGACCAAAAAAGTTTGGAAACTGCTGCTTTACAAGATAGCGCTATAGTGAGCAGGTAACTGGTAATGTTTAAGTCTAGACATGCCCCCCCCCCCCGCCTGTAAAAGATTGTAGGTACATTTGGCCATCTGAAGCACTTTACACATGGTTTTAACAAAATAAATGTGTTATTGTTACTTGAAGGTAGTGTCATGGAGATACTTGCATTTCCCCAGAATTCATAGCTGTTTGCTATGAAAATATTTAAATTATTTGTTCATGTCCTGCCTTTCTTTTTTGGTTCAAAGTCCCTTTCCTGCTCTCCAGCTAGCATGCCTATTGCAAGTGCTGAGTAAGTGTGGCTGTCACGATACCTTTAGTGATGACCCAGATTTGTCTTCCTGTGTCTGCTTGCAAATCTCCTGTAACAAATCCTTGTGGTCTTCAAATAATTTTCCCATTCAAAAAATACATGCTGGCCAAATTCTCATGACACCACAACCTACCCTATGAATAAGATATGCAATGGGTTTTTTTAATGCTGTGGTCTTCTTTTTAGTGATTATTCCAGAATTAACCTAATCAGCTTTAGGATAATGAAAGTAAAACTGCCTCTTTTCCACAAGCCATTGCATGAGGATACCATCTGGTGCCTTTTAACTGGGCACCATTCTCTTTTGTGCAGTTGGGATACACACTGAAGACTGCATAAGGCCTTCTACTTGCATCTTTGACTCATGATTCTTGAAATGTTGGTGACCTCATACTCTAGGTTAAAACATTGTTCCAGTGCTTTTCATCCAGATTTGGGGATGGGGAACAAGTCACCATTTGCTGTTCTGCCTTGAGTAGCAAACTGTCCTGGGCCAGCCCTCTTGAATTGCAGTCTCCCTGGTTATACCTTGCCTTTCTTTTTGCCACCTCAGAAATGTCAAATTGTGTGGCAATCTAAGCACAGAAAAATATACTATGCAAAGCAAATGTTTATATACTTCTCTAATTTCTGCACAAAAGCTGGGTTTTATTTGCAATTATTTGGGCAGAATAGGAAGGGTTGGCAGATGGTGTGTGTGTGCATGTGTACAATTATACCCTGCATTAAAACTATCTGTGAATTCACTGGGCTTCCTATAAAGGCTTTTGCATTCTTCTGCTAATGTTCTGTGTGTATCTTGTGGTGGTAACCCATGAGTTGGAATGCTTGTGACAAATGGTATCTATGTAAACGGAAGCCTTGGTTACTGAAAATTCATAATAGACTTTGGAACTAAGTCAACAGTTTGTCATACAAGTCTGCTTGCAGAACTCTCTCATCAGAACTTACCCTCTTTAACAGCAAGTGAAATTTTATTCCTAAATCACAAATAATAAATCACAGAAGGGAATCTGAATTACGGATACTTTCACTAAGTCATAAATTGCTGACCTAGCCTAGTCATCTAAATAATCTCTGCTAAAGGGTACAGCTTTTATGAGCATTCAACTCTAACCTTGAGACTATGCTGTAAAAGAGAGGACTCTATTTTGTCCCAACATTAATACTAATAATAATGATTCATAAAAGGCAGAATAATAATAATAGTGATTCATAAAAGGGAGAAGCATAAACATGTTTTTGCTGAATAACAACTTCTGATCTCTCAACCTGAGGAGGAAACATGCCTGCTTTCTTTCACATGATGATATAGACTGGCTTTTGTTTTGCTGGTGATAGAAATATACTGTTGTTAGTGTGCAGTAGAAGTTGAAAAATGCTTAATAACCACAGGGAGCTACTGTGAAAACAAAGGAAATGTCACTCTGGAGAAGAGTGTCCTAACCTTTTCTTGCAATTTTAATTGTCTCACCCTAGCTATTAGTTTTATAGAGAGTGGGGGGAAACCAAACCCAAAATCTTCTGCCTGATGCCTTGCTTAGTTCTCAATTCTGCACAGAAAGAGTTTTAAAGAAGCTGATGACAATACAAAAATGCTTTGTCTGAGAGAGCCCAACAACTGTCATTTACCACCTCCCACACTTCAAGGCTTGTTGTTGCTTTGCCCTTTAATCACTATCTTTTTACCCTGATGCTTTTGCTTGCTTTTTGCATTTGCTTTTTGTTTAATTGGGATATTTAAGCTGCTGCTTTCTCAATCTTCTGGTACACTCTACCAAAATGTAAATATTTGTATGTATGTATATAACTAAAGGTATGTGACAAGGTATATGTCAGATGTATTATTGTTTCTCTCTAATGTTTTCCCCTTTCTTCTGCAGAACATGGATTTCAGGGATCCTTTCTCAGCAATGGATAGAATGATGTCAAACATGAGAAACAGCATGGTGGAATTGCAAAGAAATTTTGTAAGTTGGAGTTTAGTTAATTTTGAACTAAAAACTGCAACAACATTAAAGTAATAGGGAGAAGAGAAAAGGTCAGAGAATACAGTGGTACCTTAGCTCACAAATACCTCAGTTCACAACCAAATCAGGTTGTGAACAGAAATTTCAGGAAAAATTTTCCTCAGGTCACAAACTCTGCATCAGGTGATGATTACGATTGCGCTTGTCTTCCCTGCACAGGCGCAATTGTGCTTGGGGTGGGGGGAGATGGCCATGATCACGCCCGTCTCCCCGAGCACGCCCACTATCACACCCGTTTCCCCCCCCAGCGCACCCGCGATTGCTCCCATCTCCCCCCCCCCGCCGACCATGCCTGCGATCGTGCCCGTCTTCCCTATGATTAAAAAAAATATTTACAGAATGGATTAACCTTATTTACATTAAACCTTATGGGGAAATTTGACTTGGCTCATGACCAATTTGGGGCACGGCCAGAGTCGTGGAACCAATTAAGTTCGTGAGCCAAGGTACCACTGTATAAAATATAAAATATTGAAAGGTAACTGTGAGAATTCAGTGTAGAAATGTTAGCAGAACATTGTAAATGAGTATATTCAATTTCCAAAATTTTGAAGCTTTGGAGAACAGGAAGGCTGTTTCTTCCCTACTCTTTTTGGAGGGCAGAGGTAGAATTTTCAGAAAAATTGAAAAACACTAACCACCTAATACTTTTTAAAGTGTTTTTTATATATCCAAAGTCACTTGTTTATTTTAGGAAAGTAAAATATATTGTACATTACTTGGTTTGCTCCTACACTGGGCTGGTCTTCCCATGAGGTGGGGTGAATTTCCCACCCTTTGGGAAAGGTAAAGGATTGTAACTCTGCCCTTTATCAAGTTGTCCATAAAGGATGACTTATAAATGTTTTAAATAGATAGATAGTCCATGAAATATTTGAAGCATCCTAGGGGGTCAGAAGCCAGAAGAGCTGGAAGCAGAGAAAGACTTGTATGCAAAATCTGTTGGTGGTGTGAGAAATTGGCTCTGGTGTAGTTTAAAGAAATGTGGTCTGAAGTAAAGGTACTGAGAGCTTATTTCACTGAGGAAGACTTTTTCCCCTATTAGGAATTATAACCAAGCCTATTTAATTTAAGGATGCTTTAAAAATCTCAACTTGTGTTTTGAAGAGTGACATTTTCTTCTCTTTTGTAAAAAAAATCCCATGAATTTGGTGCTACATGTCATCAAGTCATCTCTGACTTAGGGCAACCCTATGAATGAATGCCCTCCAAAACGTTTTGCCTTGACAGCCCTGCATAGCTCTTGTAAAATCCTTTATGGAATCAATTCATCTTGTATTTGATTTTCCTCCTCTTCCGGTTCTGACTTTCTGCTCTCTTCTGCTGATGTATTCATTAGTCCTTATGAGGGTGGATGCATCTTAGACTCTTGTCTCAGCTTTGACCTTTCCACCTTGGGTCACTCTGCCAGGAGATCATACAGTGAGAGAGTCTGGCCTTGTTCTGCATTACTCGTAGATTCTCTGACCCTCTCAGACTGCCTCACAAGGTTAGGGTGTGCATCCCAGAGCGGGTAAACCCTGTAATGCAACAACCCCATGAGTGAATAGCTTGATTTTTGTTCCTAGTCATAGAAACATAGAAATAAAGCGAGTCAGAACGGGCCTGCCAGGCCATCTAATCTGACCCCTGGCCCTAGCCAGGTCCACTCATGACATGCCTATCATGTGCATGTCTAGCCTATCCTTGATAGAAACATAGAATGGTGTCATGTCATAAGAACCATGCTGATAAGATGCTTTTAGGTATAAAAGTATTTTTTGGCAGGTTTTATAGTTGGCTGCTTACCCTGACAGTGAGGTTTGATTGGTAACTTTAGTAAAACCTATGGCAATGAGTTCCATAGACCCAAGATCTAACTTTTAAAGGTGTGTGTGTGGGGCGGGGGGGGGGGGGGGGGGGAGGAAATGGTGAGATAGCACACAGTCTGCCTTTGCATGTGTTGGCAATGGTGGCATAATGTGCAGTGTTTCTCTTGCATGTGGCTTTTAAAACTACATGCATTGACTGATGCAGCATGTAACTCAAACAATTCCAGAAACAAGACAAAATCCAAATTGTCAGGAATGCACATCTTTTGCATGTATTAGGATAGTTACTCTACTCTAATCATGTGTTCTGAAACTGAGTAGAAGCTGAAACATCCTTAAATGTCTTTCAGTAAAAGATACTTCAGATCAATAATATTAATAAGGAATGCAGGAAATAACTATGCCAGGAATTGAACAACATGGATTAAAAAAAAAAAAAACCTCTCATCACCTCAAAATTTCCAGATATTTTGCATCACTAATTTTTCCTATAGTAAATTTCTCTTATGTAGTTTGTAGAAATCAATTTGGGAACAATATTGTTGGATAGCAATGTAACCTCCTATTTCATTCATTCAAGAATTAAGTATTTAATAATCCAAAATAGTTAAATTTTCCATTTTGGGTGGGGGAAATGCCTTGGAATCTTCTCTCTGAATCGTTCTATTTTAAACTGTGCAATTATCTTTGAATTGTCTACATTTTAGGGGATTTGTTTTACAGGAATGAGTTGGAATATTTATGCATACAATCTGTTGGAATCATTTTCACAAATTATCTTACTGTCTTCTCCCATCCCCTCATCTTGCAAGTAATTGCTGCTTGGCAGGTGAACACATGTCTCTGTCCCTGTCACATGAAAAGCTTACAAATGTTAATAACTGGTCTGTGCATAGCTATGGTAGTCTTTGGTTGTTTATAGGAAAGAGGGGACTTGCTTTTGTAAAATGTCCCTTTTTAGTAATTCCTTCACTCAGCACAAAGCCTTTTCTTGCATGCAATATATTCCATCCTGAGTTCTTTTCTTAAGTAGTGGCTCCATTGCTTACCATTCTAAACACTTTGCTGGCCTGGATTTTGGGGCAACCATGTTGCAGTGAGTTACATTTCCATGAGATTTAATTTTTCAATGTCTAAAGGAACTTAATACATACCATTAAATCTTGGCTTCCATTATATCTTCTATTGGTGATTTTTACTCTGTTTTAAATTATGTTTGATCCCAGGATAAAATGGCTGTTGATCCAAATGCCCACTCATTCAGTTCTTCCTCAGTGATGACCTATTCCAAGAAGGGCGATGAACCTCCTAAGGTTTTCCAGGCTTCAGCTCAGACGCGTGTAGCTCCAGGAGGAGTAAGTTAATCTTTTGGGGTTCCTCCACTTGAGATGGATCAATTTTGTAAGGCATGATTAGCCAATAATGCATAGTGACCATAAACTCACAAATGTTCGTGTTTGATTTGGTGAGTAATTTGCAGTTTAGAAAACAGGCACATTTCTAATTCTAGTTTATAATGCTATTTTGTCAAGCAGGTCCAAAACATAATGTGCTGTGATTTGGATGTAATGGCACATAATACCATTTTTTAATTCAAGAAGTAAGTGGGAAAGTGAGCGCAGGAAAGAGTGGCTGTGCAAGCACAGGGTTCATCTCAAAATATCTTTTGGTAAATCAATAAAGTGAATGGTTTTCAACCTATTCATTTTTGAAATTAAATGAAATGTTGGCATACTTAAGCAGATAAATTATTAAAATCTGGGTGTGAAAGTACACACAGTCCTACCCTAAAATGCTGCAAATAATTGGCAGTAGCACAAAATAGCTGCCTTGATTTATCTGCTCACATCAAGTGTTAAAAGATGAAGCTTGACTTTTAAGTGCTTACATAATGCTTAGGATGCCCTTTCTTTGGCTTCCCCACAGCTGTTGCATCTAATTTTGCTAAGAAATTTAAATTTGAATTTGAACCCTGAAGTCAGGTTCATGAAAGATTATATGTAAGCAGGAGAAGACTGTTGAAAATAACCCACCACAGATCACTTCAGTTTTGTACTTGGTTATCAAAAGCTTCTAATAATATACTTATGAGCACACCGATAAGCAGTAGCCAAGGTTTTCAAGTTGGTTAGCATGACACACTAATGGTGTCTCTTTCATGTTGCAAATACCAGAACACTTATCTCTATAGCTGAAAGCGCCATTCTTAGACTATATTTAGATTAGGCTTTGGTAGTTTTTGAAACCATTCTAACAGAATGTTGTTGAGACCTCAAGATGGTGGAAAAAGATTTTCTTTGTGTATGAATCACAGACATACATGTTGTGGCCTGACCAAAATTCAAAGAAGTACATTCAGGAGAGAAAATTGGGCAAACAGTTAGTTCGCTGCTTGCTGGTTTTTATTGCTCCTAAAGAGTCCAACTGCTTCGTTAATGGAAAAACCACTTTTCAAAGGTGGAAGCTACTGCAGTAGAAATAGCAGGGTGTAATCCACTTGTGTACATGATCCTAATCTGCACTCAGATGTTAGTGCCTTGTTCTGTGCTTTGCACTCTTCTTTCCTCTTGTGCTGCATTTACAGTTAAGGCATAATCTTGTGAAAGGTTGGTTCAAAAGGAATATCCAAAAAACTGGTCAAATAGCTTTTTTCTTTGTGGTAAATAATGTTGTTTTAATGCAGATTAAAGAAACTAGGAAAGCACTCAAAGACTCTGAAAGTGGACTCGAAAAAATGTCTATTGGTCATCACATTCAAGATCGTGCTCATATTGTCCAGAAGGCAAAGAACAACAAAACTGGTGATGAAGAAATTAATCAGGAATTTGTCAATTTAGATGAAGGTAAGAAGCCTTTGGTGACATCATTTTTATATACACAGAAAACTATAGTGTTGTGTTAATCACATATCTCCCTTTTTCTTCTTGTAAGGAACCAAGGTGGCTTCTCTTGTCATCCCCCTTTCCATTTTATGCTTATAACAACCTTTTGAGGTTGTTAGGCCAAGAGTCAGTGACCTGGTTTAGATAGCATGACAGCCCATTATGTGAGGTGCTGTGGTGTGTGCCCGTCACCTTTAGACATTTGCAAGCTCCGGCTGGAGGTTGCCTTGGCTTATCATGTCATCCAATCCCAGTTTTGTGTTTTTTTGGGGGGGGGGTGCTAAACAAACTTTGTATGATACACAGACAGAAGGTTGTGCAAAGGTTGTTTAATGCTCAAATAAGCCCCACTAACCAGGTTTCAACAACATGACAAGCTATGACAACCCTTGCTGGACACCACAGCCCCTCATGGATAGACTGACCCATGATGTGCTGCTGTGTTGTGCAAACTGGCTGAGAGATATCCAGAGGCTTAATAGCCAAGTGAGAACTAAAATCCAGAACTCCCAAGACCCCATTCAGCCCTCTAACAATAATGACACTTCATTAACTGTACTAATGTTACAAATTATTCTGCGTGATTTTTTAAAAATATAGCAGCTTTAAAGATTAACTGCTTTGACCTCCTCAAGTAATGGTATTCTTGCTTTAAAACTTGTTACACAGCTGAAGCTAATGCATTTGATGAACAATGGCAGAAGGAAATTCTGAGATTCAACACCACTGGAGGAAGAAACAATATAAACACCTCAAGACTCAGAAGTATCCGTCATGTAAGCAAGGAAGATGCAGTCAGAAGGTATGTATCATTGTTATCCCTACTGCATGGCTTTAGAGGAATACATTCTCAAATATATTTGCATGCCTTTAGCTACTGATATGCAAATACATTGCTTTTTCAAGAGAATTGTCCTAAGTGATCTGGTGTTGGGACCATTCTTGCTTGCAAGGAAGCTTATGTTGTGGTTGGATTAGTAGCTCTATCTAGCCTTCAGCCCAGTTTCAGTTTAAACAGCCTGCAAAAATAGAGTCTATGGAAAAATAGATTCTAATGGCTTGACTCTCAATACATAAATAGATTAAGATGAACATACATTGTTTCTGTGCACTATAGCACAGCTTTGACTTACTGATGCTTTAGAGACATCAGCCACTCGTGACCAACATTCTTGTTTTTTAGCAGATAGTTAAAAAGTTTATTGCGCAACATGCTTTCCATAAAAACCTTAACCATGGAGTATCTCCTCTTTCTGATTACTGTTTCAGGGAGAAGACCCACCCAAGAATAGCCATAGAGGAACCCAGAAGGTCTACATCTTCTGTAGAGAAGCTCAGTGTCAAGGGATCACACGTTCCTCTCAAAAGCAGCAAAAAATAAATTGCTGTGTTGTGTTTCATATTAATCTGGCTCTTCTTTTGGGAGGACACAGTAATTCTGGATCAATTAATAAGACCAAGCTCTCTGTTCTTAGCACTAGTGATTTTGCTCTTTGACTACCGAATGTTTGTGACATCTCCAACTCCCTGGCAAGATTTAGTTTCAAGTGGTACTGGAAAAACACTGATAATGAAAAGCACTTTTATGGAGTTCTTGTTCTAGTGTGAGATAGAATACTAAAACATGTCATTTTTATTAACACCACAAGCTCCTGTAGCTGTGGAACCAAAAGTATCATTGCAACTACATGTGCATGGTTTCAAAGGAGTACTGTTCATAACCTGCTGTTCATAACTCGAGCGACACTGTGGTGCTTCTGGTGAAGAGTCAGTCACAGTCTAGAGCACTGTAAAGAAATACCTATAGCTTTAAAGCAGTCTTTGAGTCTTGCAAAAAAAAGTAAAATTGCATAAATAAAACTGAATTTTGCCACTGTTCTCTCAATGTTGTGCATCTCTGAGTTCTTACTGCCCCCTAAATCATTCTTCATTCTGTTGCTTTGAAAAAATAATCCTGTATTTTAGATCTACCATATTCCTTGCATAGGTTAAATAGCACGTCACTAGGCCTTTCCCATAGAGCTCACTTTAACTGGTTTGTGGCTAACTATTCAGGCATTTGAGTTAGTGAGCAATTCAGAAATGTAATTCATTGCCACCTTTGTTCAAGATAAGCTGTTTCCAGATATTCCAATAATTAAACATAAGTTTAAAAACATACTGTGGACATAAAACATTAAGTGTTTTTATTGGTTTTTATTTAAATATTTCATCCATTTTTAATTAGTTTTGTATACAGTTTGTGATTAGGTAATGAAAGAGTAGTATATAGATATAAAAATAAAATGCTATATCTGATGGCTGTTCAGAATAAGTTACCAACTTAAATTGCCTAAATAGAACTCATAACATGTTCAGGTTTCTGGGTACTAAACAATATCAGTAATTTGAATGGTGGCATTTAGGTATTTGGGACTGCACTTTCTGATACCCTTTTGTGTCCTTCAAAGCATATTTTAATATTTTAACGTAACCCACTTAGGTCTGTCTGTTATGGTTTGCACTAAGTATTGTTTTCCCTGTATTTTTAATAAAGTAGTTTTCCTTCCAAAAATATATGTTTATTGCTAATAATTCATTTTAATTTGTAAAAAGTTTTAATTTTCATGAACTAATATATTCATTCTTAATTGGAAAATAAATGACCATCAAAACCCACATGACCATCAAAATTCTAGCTTGCAGTAAAAATGCACAAAATGACTTCAGGTGATTCAAAGCTGCATATCACAAGCATTTAAAACTGTCTTTAGTGCTCTGCTCTTTACCTTCATTGCTTTAGTTTCTTCATTTCTCTCTTGAAGATTTATTATTTAATTTCTCCTTTGTTTTCATTTATTTTTTTAATAGGAAAGTTATGGACTGCAGGTTCAAAAGGCTGTGGGCACTCTGATTTGGGGGGTATTTTGTCTTTTTAAAACCAGAAACTTGCAAAATATATTAACTGGCAAGGTTTACACATTTGCATTCATAGCAAAGATGCAGATTTGTTGGATATGTGTCTTCACTGTGAAATATTCATGATGTCCCATTCTTTTAATACACAGGGCTTTATCAAGCAGTTTTTTTAAAAAAAGGTTATATTCAATCTATAGTTGTACACTGTATGAAAGGTGCATTCCAGAGCATGTTTAGACCTAAACACCCATGCTTCCCAACATTGCTGTCTGAGGCATTTTGGGAGCTATAGGTCTTTTTAATGTCTGAATGTACATAGAATTGCACCATATGTGAATCTGTGGGTTCTGCAAGTTTAGTTCAAGCTTGGCAATTAAAACATTGCTCTTGTATAGGAATAGCCTTGAAAAAGTTTGAACTTCTGACAATTCATTGTCTATGTGTTAAAATGTCTTACAGGCTGTTAAATAGAAAAGGAGCTGTATAGTTGCTTCAATAAAATATCTCCATCAATTATAATTTCTCTAACATTTAATGTTATGCAGGGCAGAAATCTATATGTGTGCATATTTATCATGAATAAACATTTGGTAATCTTTAGTATTTCATCTGACAGTGTTGCATAATCAAATTCTCAAATCTAATGGAAAGTTCAAAAATAACACTGGCAACTTGGTTTGAAGAACTATTCAACATAACATCGGTAAATACTGTGCCTGTTCTCATAAAATTATGGTGGTCACTAGGGGTGACATGCACAATTTTACGCATGTTTAGACAGAAAAAAGTCCCACAACTCCCAGAATTCCCCAACCAGAGGATGCTGCACACTGTGGGATTTTTTTCCTGCCTAAACATACATGGAATTGTGCCTTAAGGCTGCTACTTGGGAGTAAGTCTCACTGAGCTTAATGAGGCTGACTTTTTTGTGGAAATAGTTTTATACTTTTAGTGTGTGTTCTCCTACGGAATAGACATTTAACACTGATACGAACCTCTACGGTCAGAAGTACATTACTGATCCCTGATCATCCTGGCAAGAGGAGGATATGTTGCTGTATTCTAAGACCACTGTCCATAGTCTGGCCAGGTCCTAGCTAACTCAAACTAGCAAAGGAGTTAGTTTCACAGATGCTACTAGCTGCTTGCCAAGGAACATGATTCTGTACTCTGCATATGGAAAGCACAGAGTTCTGGCATATATCCCTTGATTTATTCACTTCTTCCATTAAGATTACAGTTGGCATGTGATCAAGCCAAGGATTGCAATAGGCATAGATTCTGAAATTGCCACCTGTCCAGTGCACTTCCCTGTTTTTATATAGGGAACACTTAATGGGGTTTAAAGCACGTTTACAGGACAACAGGTGCTCTACATATGTCAGTGTTTCTCTTGTTCTGGCTAGGCTACCTCAATATGAGCAAAATCTAAAAAAAATTCCCTATTACCATGAAACAGCATTGCCATAAAAGTAAATTAGCATTTAGCAAACTCTTTGGCCCTTATGAATACAGGGTACAGTGCCAAGTTTTGTTGTATAACTAAGAGCTGCTAATCTGGTGCTGTTGCTAAGCAAGGCAGCTGTAAACAACTTTAGTTCACATTCTGCTTTGGCCAGTTCAAAGTACTGTGTAACTGAATCTGCTTTTCACAGATGGCAGTGATTGGGTACCGAAATTTGTGTTCCTCTATATGATCTGTACATGTGTTTATCTTACAAGTTTATTCAAGTTAACAGTTCTTTTAAGGAATTAGCAGATTGAGTTTGTTTTCAGTACAGACAGTACTTGGCAAATCTGTTTGTAATGCTTGCAAAATCATTTTCAAAATACATTACCTGATCATTGGACTTTTACATTACCTGATCATCAGACTATTACACCACTGAAAAATAAAATTAAAAAATCCTGAATGCTTTCATTTTCTGTTGAGATTGCACTGTTGGCAAAAACATAAACTAGGTTTCCCCCTCTTCGTAATGTGAAAGATGCTCAAAACTCTATCTGTGCTATATGCACTTGCAGCATTCCACATTCTGTACACCCTTTAAATTCTCAAATTAGAAGTGCCAAACATAGAGTGGTGTGACTGATGAGACCCCGGCTGGACAAATTATTTGTCTCCAGGACTGAGTTGCTTAGTTACCATGGCCTCCCAAAATATTCAACAATTTAAACGAAGAAAGTGAACTTGTCGAAAAAACGGAAAAGACCTGTGTTTTAAAGTTAGCTGTAATGCATCTGTAGCAATATATAGCAGGACAGAATGGCACTGTGCTGTTGCTATTGCTATAGCTGCTGCAAAATACTAATTAGGCCTTTGCAATTATGTGTATTCTTCAAACCTGAATGCTCCTAGTAATGGAAAAATGAGAAGAACTATACCTGGCACAGAGATGAGGGTTCAGTTCTCACCTTTATGTGTCCTGTTGAGTAAACTTCAGTCCTGCAGATGCTCCACCAACAGAAGCAATTGAAACTATCAGGGTTTGTGATAAAGCAGTCCAACCTCCAGGGGTCCTCAGACTTTTTCAACAGGGCCAGTTGAAAGGTGCCGATGGTGCACAGGGAAAACATGAGGTGGGGGCGGGTGCATGCGAGGGGAGGCGAGGCAGAGGTGGGCATGCGCAGAAAGGCAGGGGTGGGCGTGCCAGGCAGCGGCTTGTTCCCTCGGAAATCATTTTCTCTGAGCTTGTCCAAAACGATCTCTGCGTAAGCAAGCCGCTGCCTCCCTGTACGCGTGGTAAGGCGGTTGCAGGCCCGTGTGGGGCCAGGCGGGTGTGGTGAGTCCAAAACCTCTCAGGTGGGCCGGATAAATGGGCATGACAGGCTGGATCTGGCCCACGGGCTGTAGTTTGAGGACCCATGCTTTAGTCTGTCCTACTGGATTAATTTTATTTCCTCCCTTCCTCCATGCAAATGGAGAAGATGCATACTTCACACATTTTCAGACATAGGAACCCTAAAATGCATCCTTTTTAATAACAGTTCTCCATGACTTCAGTGACACGTTCTCATGTGGAATGATGCACCTGCATCATCAGATTTTGGAAAAGCAGGGGTACAATGGCATAATTAGAGGTGAAAGCTGAGTGACCACTTTGTATCATACAATATTTTGTATGATACAAAGCATCTTGTTGAAAACCAGTACTCGTCCAATCCTGTCTGCTTTTTCCAGTTTGCAGATTATTCCTGCTTTTTGTTGCCTATGCTCCAGAAAGGCCAAGAAATATTTTTGCGGACTCTTGCAATCAGCTTGGAAAGAGAGGGGAGCCTTTAAATCCACTACACTCTGTCAAGGTAGCTAGTACTTTATACCCAAACATTTCCTAAAAGTAATGTTCATTTTCTTCTATATGATACCTATGCTAAGCACTTTTAAATCCTACTGAATTCAGTGACAGAGAAACAAAACTCCATAGATTTTAGGCATACTTAAATTTTGAGAGTTTGTGACTAGTACAGCTCAATCCTAAACATGAGTATTCAGAAGTAAATCCTACTGTGTTTTGTAAAGATTATTCCCAGATAAGTGTGTCTTAAGATTGCACCTTAAAAATCAAAAGAATGAATGCTGATCATTTATTACAAAGGGATTCCTAATCCTGAAATCATGGTACCAATGCTAGTTCCTGGTTTTGCAGGGCTCTTAGGAAAAACACACTCAGTATCTCCACTCCCTTCTCACTGTCATTGTTAACAGTTGCTATTACTCTTCAGACAGTTGGTACCTGTTGTTGGCTTAACAGAGAGAGCCAGTGAGTAAGTAGACCTGGCTCTTCATCCCCACCACCATTGACTGGGCCAGAATGTCCACTGTAATAATGAAGAGAAGTAGTAAAGTTAAGGGGCTCTTCTCAGTTATCCCCTGCTCTGCCTTGGGCCTTGATGCTGGCCCTGCAAGGTGCACAGAATACAGTAACATCCTTTATCTTCTCTATCTATCTATTTAGAATATTTATATGCTGTCCAGTCGCGAAGGCCTCAGGACGGCTTACATAAATAAAATAATATAAAACATAACACAAATGAATTACAGTTCCACACTGGCTGCAGTTAAAAACATATATAACCCAATATTAAAAGTTATTAAAATATTGTTGGAATAAAAAGGTCTTAACCTGGCACCGAAAAACAAATAACAATGGCGCCAGGAGGCCCTCTCTAGGGAGTGTATTCCATTCCATGTCCATATGTTATCTTGACATATACAATCACAGAATCATAGAATAGTAGAGTTGGATGGGCCAAGAAGGCCATCAGATCCAATCTCTTGCTCAATGCAGAACTCCCAATTTAACCCATCCCTCTAAGATGGCTGTCCAGCTGCATCTTGAATGCTTCCAGTGTGAAGACTCCACAACCTCTCTAGGTCATTGGTTCCATTGCCATATCACTCTAACTCTCAGGAATTTTTCTCTGATGTCCAGCCAGAATCTGGCTTCCTGAAACTTGAATCCATTCTTCCCTGTCCTACACTCTGGCATGACTGAAAAGATCCTGCCCTTCCTCTGTGTGACCTTTCAAGGCCTTGAAGAGTGCTAGCATATGTCAGGTTAAAACATGCCCAGTTCTTTCAACGTAAGGTAGCCATTGTAACTAAACTAAATTACAAAATGCTTGTTGGTTAGCCAACATTTCATAAGTTGTTGATTAACTTAAATATATTACCTGGGTTTCCAAAATCCAGTCTCTAAAGGGAATGCAAGATGGATGGATGGATGGATGGATGACTGCAATGCTAAGTGCATTTACAAAGGATCATGTCCCAGTGAACACAGTTGGACCTGTTTCTAAATAAACAAGCTTAGCATAGCACTGTCAAGTGTAAAACAAATACTGACACCGCGCTAGATAGACCAGTGATCTGACTCGTATAACGTTCATGGCTAATTCCCTTGGGATGTGTGTTTTGAGTGCGGCATATGCTTTACCTGAATGTGTGTGTTTGGGGGTTCTGTGTGTGTAGGTATACAGGTGTATGGCCTGTGTGTGTTTCTCTGTGCATCACCAGGTTGCTTAATGCATACTGGGAATTTTTTTTTTTTTTACGGGAGGAGCACAAAATGATTGGTATTGGGACTCAGGCCATATTTCTGCCTTATATGCATTTTATGGCCAAAGCACTGGTCTCTGAGTTACACTATGTGTGCCTTTTGTAAAATGGGTGTTATAGAAGGAAACAGTTGCATTCAAAAGAGTGGTTTATGTTTTAGATCTTGGACTCTCCTTTGCATTCAGGTTTGTGGGCAAGTTAGTTGTTATTCTCATTACTTTGTCTTCTTGGAAATTGTAGCAAGCAATGCCCACTATAACAGTTATTTTGCAAGAGGGTAGGTAACATGGACTCCAAATTTGAGATTTGACCACTGTCCCAAAATGACTGAGACCCCTAGACCAGTCCAGTCCAGGCCTCATACTTCAGTGGAAGGAAAAGCCAGATTCTGGAGGGAGAAAACAGAATTTTGCTTCTGACTGTTAGGCAGGAAAACACCAGAGCAGTAAGATTACATCTTAGTCTTGTTATAGAACTCAGCCAGTCAACAGCTAGGAGACCCTGCGAAGACCCCAGACCCCAAGTCAAAAAAAGCCTGATATGAGACTTAGAGCCAAACAAACTTTATTCTAGTGCACTATAGAATATAGGGAGACAAAAGGGGATATGCAGCCCAAAGCAGTGTCTTGAAAGTTGCACCCCAGTACATGTGTTTTATACCCTACATAAGCAATCAGGTCACCTAATACACATCTAATGCATCAATACATTGTATGCATCCCCTCCCCTGCTGTTAGCTTCAAAGAGTCTTTTCTTCTGTCAAGGATCCGACATATCTCATGTCTATTTTTTATCTGCTCAAGATTCACCCAGGCTTGCCATGTTCTTACTCCCTGCACATTTACAACTCTCATTGCTGCTTTCATTTCCACTGTCCCTTTGATTACTGTATTCGAGGTCAGGCTAGCTTGTTAGCTATGGGTTACACAAAGTTAATTTTGCTCTTATCCCCCTCCCTTCTGAGACAGGAAATTCAATATGGCTTTTTTCCTATGTGGCCCCCCTCTGGCCAACTACTTTTGGGTCTTCCTCTGGCCAACTACTTTTGGGGTGTTTTGGGGTGCTGTGATTGGCAACAGTCTGTATCAACAATAACACAACATCGTATTTATTTATTTAAATACTTGTACGTTGCTCCTCATTCTCATATATAATCAACTAAACAAGGCAGTCCCTACCTGCAGGTTTGCACTCTACAAAGACACGACACGCAAGGGAAAAGGCGTGGGGCGGGTAGAGAAAAACCCCTCCATCAGCCGCTGTAGTGGAAAGGTCCTGTTCTCCCTGTACAGCTTGCTGGAATGGCTGGCGCTGACATGGTCCCGGAATAAGCCTTCACTCTGAAAACAAATCCTAGGTTAAAACACCAAAGAGCCCAGGAACATGAAAGAGGCAGAACACCATGAGGAAAATAGCGTTTCTCTCCCACTCCTAGCACGCTCCGCGGGGAGCGGCGGCCACCTGCCTCCTTGGAGCCTTCCCTCCCTCCTCGGCCACAGGTGGCGCTGCAGGAGCCGTGCGCTGGAGAGGCGACACGGTCGTCTCTCTGGCCACTTCTATGGTCCCTCTGAATGCTCCGGAAGCGCTAGCCGGCTGGGGCAGGAAGTGGAGCTCGAGAAGTCGGCGTGACTTTAAGCGGCCGGGTCTGAGGGAACCTGCTGTTCGCACCATGCTGCGGGCCCGGCGGCTCCTGCGGTCGGCGTTGCCTGGGCAACAGGTAGGGAGGGCAGAGAAGGCGATGGGGCGGCGGGCGGGCTGGCCGGCCTCTGTGGATGCGCGAGGGCGGGCGCCCTGCCAAGAGGGCTTCCCTAAACTCAGCTCTCTGCGCTGTTAAGGATTTCGAGAGGCCTGAGCCCTCTCCTGGTTAATAACAACACAGCCTGCGATACTGGGACATTCCAGACAGGCAGAAAATCAACAGGTGAAGCTTTGTCGTAATGGGAGAAACTGTTCCCCTTACTTTCTTGTTGTCACTCACCCACTGAGAGGAAATGCTTTCTGTTGGAGAAGATGGGAGGGCTTAACGACATACATCGTTTAGCCCCCAGTCCAGGCAAACTGCTCGTTTTAAAGTAAACGATTGCTCCTAGTATTGGGGAAGGATAGAAGTGAGTTGCTTTCACAGCACCCTGTCAGAGCAGTTTGGAAATCTTAACTTCAGAATATGTGCCTTTAAATCCCGGTGGAAAATAGATAGCTTACGTTGAATTACTGCAAATCTTAGGTTGTCATGAAAATCCAGCACAAAGTGCTCTAATTTTCAAGACATTAAATCTCAAGATATTTCCATCAGTAGGATAATGTTTGAAAATGGACTATGAAAACAGCTATCCTGGTCAGGAAGATGCTTCTAGAGTAAGAGCTACATACTTTCCATCATTATAGAAGCTGTTTGGTGTATACAGAGAACAAGTACAAATACTGACAATCGACCATGGATCTTTTGAACTGGTAAACTATAAATATTGCCATTTGTTATGTCAGATGACATAACTTACATTTGTGTTTTAGGAAAGATACCACTGATTAGTACCTGTGTGCCCAACTGTATACAAAAAATAACCTAAGTTTTGGCACCCAGGATTTAAGTTAGCTGGTAATTCATATATCCCATCTCTCCAAAATATTTTGCATTTTCAAATGGTTAACAATGATTGCAGTCCTGCTAAAACTCACCACTGACCACATACTATGATCTGTTGTGGCAGTTTATTTTGCATATGTATGAGAGCAGCCATTTTTCAATAGTAATGAAAAAAAAATCAAACAGTTGGATCATGATTTGGATAGAATGCTTTTAACCACTACCAAGAGCTTTTCTAAGAAGGAGCTGTTTTGAAATCTCAAAATGGACTATGTAAGCCACCTATCTTGGAATAACCAAGCTTGCATGGTAGCTGGGGAAAAGAAGCTACTGCAGCACTTTCATTGCATCTCCTTTGCAATCTACCTCATTACCGCTGTGGTAGGGGTTCTGGAAGCAACTCTTACTGTGCACTTCACTGAGCTTAGATGACAGGGCACCTGGCAAGCAACAAGGCAAATCATTTGGTGCACGACCAGCACATCCAGCACAGGAGAAAAAAAGCCATTATGCTTTCTTTTCCCTGGTGATTATGTGAATCCAGTCAGTATGTACTGTTTTAGGCCCAGAGCTGGCTATGTTGCACACTTACTCTTACTGCATCTAGTATTGCAATGTACCATTGTAGCAATACTCAGTACTTGATCTGTAATGAATGCTTGCTAGTCTGTTGCCAGAATTACTGAGATGGCACATTCAGAATTTAAACTATCAGATGCCTGGTAACTTCTGCCGATATAACTTGTTTATCTCAGAGGCACGAATAGTACAGCATGGAGCAATTGCTGATAGAAGAGCTAAGGTAGCTTTCCCAACCTCCAGACTGGACAACAACTCCTATCATGAAAATATTACACTGAAGACTTATCTTTATCATATGCGCTTTTGTATTCAGTATTTTTACAACATTCTTGTATTTCAGGTGTTCTTAAATGGCTGCAGATGGTGTTCTTCAGGAATTATTCCCAATGAAAGGATTCGTAACATAGGAATTTCTGCACACATTGACTCTGGAAAGACTACGTTAACTGAGCGCATTCTTTTCTATACAGGAAGGATAGCACAAATGCATGAGGTACTTCTGAATATGTTGTTTCAGGTGGTAAATATATGCTGAGTGCTTTATGATCTCATTGTTTCAACTGAGCATCCCAGTGGGGCAACCCTTGTAGGGTGTTGGATAGAACTTAAAAGTACATGCAGAGGCCTTATAATAGGGGGTACTTGCAGGAATTCTGAGGCTGCTTTTTAAAAAATAGTTTTTAAAATGTGGGAAATGATATGAAGTTTGGTTAACATTTTCTTCTCTTACCTATGTAATTGTGAGAAGAAATTGTGATGTGCTATCTGAATCTGGAAAGAGATAGCACTTTGGATTTGTGTAGTGTATTTAAACTTGAGTTAACATCAAAGTCTTGCCTCAAAAACGAGCTGTAAGGACTACATTCAGGGAGGAAAACATTGTATTTGAAGGCACTGTGATATAACTTGGGAGATAACTTATCTTGAAGCACCTACCCTAATAACCTGTTTCCTTCTGGGTGCAATTCAAACTGCAGCTTACCTCTTGTCAATTCTTAATGGCCTAGATTCTGCTTTGCCACCAGAATAAACGCTCCATGTGTAAGTCCTAGCACCCTTTATGGTCTGCTGGGAAGGGCCGTTATCAAACTCTTACTAGGCAGAGATGTAAGTTTTGTTTTATGAAAGGGCAAAACCTGTTTGATTGTACTTCTCTCTTTATGGAATCAGTTGTCCAGCAAACCCTACCATTCCAACAGCTGAGCATTTAATTGGAATTAAGGGAGCAGCTGTTCTGATTTCCTTTTAAAATGTGTTTCATTCAGCAATTCTTTGACCTTCTGGCAAGTGTCTTAGGTACTATAAAATTGTTTGTATCCCTCCTTCAGAGGTTGGAAGTAGCATTTTGACCTCAGGAACGACTCAGAAATCCAGTCCTACTCCCCTGTTCTCTCACAGCCAGTGCAGAGAGGACCATACTAGCTTTGCCTCTGAGTTCAGAAAACCATTTTTGTTGGAGGAGGAAATGAGGTGTTTTATTGAGCAGGGAGGAAGGAATCTCCCCTGAATGTACATTACCTTGGGCCACCTCTAGCCTCCTTCCCTCTTCCTCCAAAGCACCCTTGCTAAACAAGCTTAAAATCTTTTCTAGCAGAATTTGCAGGGTGGGAGGATGGGAAAACAAAGATTGTATCTCTCTCTGCTTTAGATCTTTTGATTTATTTCACTTCTGCACTGCAGTATCCAAAGCTGTCTGGGCGGTTTATAACAGATGCCTCTAATGGGACTTGATCCCTAGATATGGTCCTTCTAGTTTCAAATATCAGGTTGTGTTGTTGTGAGTTGTTCTCTTGTTCTTACTGCAACAGATACAAATTTAGCTGCTTTCATTGGCAACATAGGAATTTTATATCATCCATCACATATTTGATAAAAACATTGAGTTTGGCCCCATACTGACCAAATTGCCAGGAAAGCAATCATATGTTGTTGAACTCCAACAGAGAAGTTACAGAACAGGATGTTTTCTGTGGATTCTACCTTCTCATTGTTAGAAGTGTTTGACCTTGAAGAAGGATGATTGTCTACCTACTTGCCTCAAAGCATTTTGGATACTGTTCATAAATTTTGTGTGCTGAAAAAAAATAGCTATGATGCTCTTTATTCGTTCCAAGTATAATTTGTGGGAAGCATGCTTTGGAGGCCAGATAGCTGTGGGAGATCTTTCTGATCCCCAAGACTTAAACTTTGACAATGTTACTTGGTACCTAGAAATCACAACAGGTGAAGAGCTCTATTAGGACCAACCAAAATGGCACAAAATAGTACTGAACTCTTCTTCAAGCTGAAAAGTAAGCAGAATGGGAGCAGCAGAGGATGAAAAATGACTGACCATTTATTATTATTATTATTATTATTATTATTATTATTATTATTATAACATTTCTATGCCGCCCCTTGCTGAAGCCTCGGGGCGGCTTACAACACAATAAAATACATTGAAATACAATAGAACATAATAAATTACCATTAAATACAAAATACAAAAAATACACTGAGTTACGAACATAATAATATAAAATTAAAATTATCAGTATAAAATAAGTAAATAAATAATATAGGAGGAGAAAAGAGAAGGAAGAAGAAAGTTGCCCTGGCCAGATCATATATTTTAACAATTAAAATGATGTTTAAATAAAAAGGGCTTTACCTGGCGCCGAAAAACCAGTAACGACGGTGCCAGGCGGACCTCTTTGGGGAGTGAATTCCATAGGTTGGGCGCCACCGCAGAGAAAGCCCTCCTCCGACTACTTACTCTCCTAATTTCTTTCATGGAGGGTTCCCGGAGAAGGGACTCTCCTGCAGATCTCAAAGGGCGGTCGGGCATATACGGACGTAAGCGCTCGTTCAGGTAGCCAGGACCCAAGCCGTTTAGGGCTTTATAGGTCATAATCAACACCTTGAATTGTGCCCGGGCTTCAATGGGAAGCCAGTGAAACTGACGGAGGACTGGAGTCATGTGAGCATAACGCCCCGTCCCTGTCAGCAACCTGGCAGCTCTATTTTGCACCAATTGAAGTGTTCGGACTGTCTTCAGGGGAAGCCCCACGTAAAGCGCGTTACAGAAGTCTAGGTGGGAAGTCACCAGCGCGTGTGTCACCGTCGCCAGGCAGTCGTACCCCAGGTAGGGGCGCAGCTGATTAATCAGCCGAAGCTGAAGGAAGGCGCTCCTCGCCACCTCTGTCACCTGAGCTTCCAATGAAAGCTCCGGGTCGAGGAGTACTCCTAAGCTGCGGACCTTGTCCCTAAGAGGGAGTGTTGCACCATTCAGAACCAGGTCAAATCCACCCTCTCCGAAGCCCGATCCGCCAACCAACAGGACCTCCGTCTTGTCTGGGTTGAGTTTCAGTTTATTGGCCCTCATCCATTCCATTACCTTGGCCAAGCACCGGTTCAGCACAGCCACTGCCTCACCTGGATTAGTGGAAAACGAGAGGTAGAGCTGGGTATCATCAGTGTATTGATGATTCCGCAGCCCACACCTCCTGATGACCTCTCCCAGCGGTTTCATATAGATGTTAAATAGCAGAGGGGATAGGATGGAGCCCTGTGGTACTCCATGGCATAGCTGCCATGGCGCAGAGACATGGTCCCCCAGCACTACCTTCTGGAATCGACCGTTGAGATAGGAGCGGAACCACTGCAAAGCAGTGCCTCCAACCCCCAATCCCGCTAGCCTATCCAGAAGGATACCATGGTCGATGGTATCGAAAGCCGCCGAGAGGTCCAGAAGAACCAACAGGGATGCACTCCCCCTGTCCTTCTCCCTGCACAGGTCATCGTACAGGGCAACCAAGGCAGATTCAGTACTGTACCTGGGTCTGAAGCCGGACTGAAAAGGATCCAGATAATCAGTTTCATCCAAGAGTGCTTGGAGTTGTCCCGCCACCACTCGCTCCAACACCTTGCCCAGAAACGGGATGTTGGCCACATGTCTATAGTTAGTGGCCATCTCTGGATCCAGTGACGCTTTCTTCAGGACCGGTCGTATTACCGCCTCCTTTAAAGGGGCAGGCACTCGACCCTCCCTCAGAGAAGCGTTAACCACTTCCAAGATCCAGGTCCCAATCCCGTGCTTGGAGTTATTTATTAACCAAGACGGGCAAGGATCCAATAGGCAAGTGGTGGGACATACTCGTCCAAGCACCTTGTCCACATCATCGGGCCGCAATAATTGAAATTCCTCCAATAATTTTGGACCAGACGATAGCATTGGCGTCTCCCCAGAGACCTCTGATTCATTAGTGGAGTCCAGCTCGTGACGAATCTGAGCGATTTTCTCCCTGAAATGCCTGGCAAAGTCGTCACAGCAGGCCTTTGAGGGTGGCATCGGATCTTCCTTAGGACCCGGGTGAACCAGGCCTTGTACCACTCGAAAAAGCTCCGCCGGACTTAAGGTGGAATGTGGGAAATGTTAGCAACAATTTCAGTGGAATTCTAATACATGTCTACTCAGAAGTAAGCTTCAATGAATTAAATATGACTTCCAAAAAAGTAAGTGTCTTTATGAGGATAGATTTATTTGGTTCAGTCTGTGATGGGTGCAAGATAATTTCATGATATTCCAAAGGCTGCTGGAACAATGAAGAAATAATGACTGTTCTCCCATATTTCATCGCTGAAAAATCAAAGTGAGAACTTGACAGTTTGCTCTCTATTTTGTGGTATTTTAGTGGGTCATGATGAAGTTATTAGCCTGCTGAGACTCTTGGATTTATTTAAATTTACCAACGTGGCTACCTACCTCTTAGGTAACTAGGATTAGATACAGGTTTTGTTCTGTGAATTCTGTATGGGGTGAAATGCAGCATCTTGAAACAAATCTTTGCTGTGCAGAAATATTCTGATTTGTAGAAACACATGTGCTTTCTTTCACCCTAGGTAAAAGGGAAAGATGGGGTTGGTGCTGTCATGGATTCGATGGAGTTGGAACGACAGCGGGGGATCACTATTCAGTCTGCAGCAACATATACCATGTGGAAAGACACAAACATTAACATAATCGACACCCCAGGTAGTGCAAACTCCTAGCATATTCATTCTGATTGCAGCCAAAAGGAGATCAGTTGCATTATTTTCTTACCTTGCTTTCAGCAGTTCAGAAAATGGTATAAACATTGTTGTGTAAGTTCCCTCAAACCAAATGTATTAAATGGAACATGAACTAACCCTGTTATTTTTAATTGGAGATTCAAATGCCTAAGATCACCAGTCATGTACCACATAGCCCAGGTAAGGTAGACATGAAGTATGGCCTGCATGCCTTTTTACAAACCACATTCCTATTAACATGGTTCCAAAATTTTGTAGTTTCTACCACTGCTTTCTCAAGGTTTATTTTTCTGCTGTAGATCAGAGATTCAGGCATCTTCAGTAGGATCTTTTCTGCAAAAATGGGTGTGTCTTGAAGTTTAAGTTTCCCTGCGGGTTTGGAGGGTGGTGTACCAGTACTGTGCTTTTCCAACACTGACTTAAACTGCCCTTTTAAATGGAACATTTGCTGTCAGATCTTTGCTATACAAGAAGTCCACAGTTCTTCACAAGAATATCATAGACAGTGTTTATGATTTATGTATTGGATGCTCTTCCTCCAAAGAGCTCAGAGTGATTTACATGGAGCGGTTTTATCCACATAACACTGTGAGGTGTGCTGGGCTTAGAAAGAATGACTTGCTGAAAGCTGCCTAGAGTGGACTGCTATGCTTGTTTGGACAGGAGTCAGGCCTGCAATTCCCTGTGTACCCCAGCCAGCCGTATTTGCTGGGAGCAGTGGGGCTTATTTCTGTCTAAACATGCACAGGATTGCATCTTTAGTGAAGTTTGGGCTTGTGGGATTTTGATGTGAGTTTCTTACATTGAAACCCAGTTGCCAGCTTTAAATATAGTATTACTGTACATTGGTTTTCAGGAGATTAACTGCTGCTCCAGTTGTTCTATGGTAAGGTTGAAAAATGTGCACTGTGGCATGTTGACCACTCCAGTTTTGTGTAGTAGAATATCTAGGACTGGGGAGGCCCAATTTCAAAACCCAGTCAGCCATGACACTCACTGGGTGACCGTCACTCAGTCAAACCTGCCTCACAGGGTGACTGTGAAGATACAGTGTTTGAGGAGAGCCCATTCTGCTATCACGAGCGCCTCGGAAAAAGTTGGCATATGCATATTATAACAGATGAACCAAGATCAGCTTTATTTCCATCTTTTTCTCTTTCCATCCTTTCAAGTCCTATTTGTTAATTTTGCTTGTATTGCTATATTTGTCTACCTCAAATGAACATTTCTTAGTGTCTGGCTTTGATGCAATGCCAGGCTACATTTATGATTTAGGAGACCAAGTTTGACAGCATTAAATTCTTCTACATACTTCTTGCTTTGAATGCACTATATTTGTAAAGGCAATTTCCTGAAAATTGATTAGTGACCTTAAACTGCATGAAATGTTGTGTTTCATAGAACAGTAGAGTTAGAAGGGGCAGAAGGCCATTGGGTCCAACTCTCTCCGCTCTGAGATGGCTCTCCAGTTGCATCTTTAATGCCTATAGTGTGGGAGAGCCCACAACCATTTCTGAAGGCCACTTAGAACAGCAGGAGAAATGAATGAATGCAACAGAAGGAGGAACTCTAACCTGAGAAGAAGGTTTTAAACATGCTGAGAAATTTTTGTGTCCTTTTCAGGGCATGTTGATTTCACCATAGAAGTAGAAAGGGCACTGAGAGTTCTCGATGGAGCCATCTTGGTGCTGTGTGCTGTTGGAGGGGTCCAGTGCCAGACCATGACAGTGAGCAGACAGATGAAACGATACAATGTCCCATGTTTGACCTTTGTCAACAAACTGGATCGAATGGGCTCAAATCCAGTCAGAGCTGTGCAGCAACTCAGGTATGAAGTTATACCGGTAACCCCCACCCTCCATTTTCAGATCTGTATTGATAATGTACATGTATGTATGGCATACCATTCCAGACAAGTGCATTATGCCTCTTAAGTGATAGGTGGATAATGTGTACAGCACTGAGGATTCCTTACAATAATGGGTTGATGCATCCCTAGTTGGCCCTTCTGACTCGCTTTAACAGCTTTCATGTGTGAGATGAGTACCAGCCCTCCCTGTTGTTCTTCTGTCTTAGCAGTACCTGAGCTAGACTTTGGATATTTTATATGGCGTTCACTTGCTGGTACAGTGGGAATTCTGCTGCCCGTTATACAGGCAGAGGCTAGATTTCCAAGAACAAACACTGTTCTCAAGATCTCATTGTTTGTCTTTCTGAACTTTTTGATATCGTAAATAAAGACATGTGGGAACAAAAACTTCCAATGTTTTTGCAACCATGCCTGGAGGGTGCGGGGGTACATACAGGTTGTCTGGGCTCATTTCTTTCATCTATTCTCTCAGCAAAAATGCTAGATATATATACCAAAAGGACTTTTCTTATTTCAAATACTCTACATATTGAGAATAAGTCTTTCTGGATCAAAGCTTCCTTTTTGTTTGTATTTTAAGGTGCCTTTTAGAATATTTGTTCCAAACAAGAATATGTAGGGATTCTTAAAATTAAGAAAATTAAGAAAAGTCGCCCAGCCCCGCCCAGCCCAGTGTGTAGCTTCTTCCCAAAAATGCCATCAAAAGCTCTTAAAACACTCCAGGTGCATGTTTTCAACAGCACCTGTGTAACGTAAGTGGGATGAAAGCTTTTAGGGAAAGGTCTTATCTGATTTTATCTGCCATTCTCACCTTCCAGTCTAGAACCTTATTCAACCTGCACTTTAGATCTTCAAGGTAAGGTGTAAGGTGTGCTTGTGTAAGGAGAAATAGTTCTCATATTTGGAAAATTATGTCTGTACTAGTGATTTTTATTGGATAATTTTTTACCTTCACAGAGCCAAGCTGAATCAGAATGCCGCCTTTATTCAGATTCCAATGGGATTAGAGGGAAATTTCAAAGGGATCATTGATCTCATTGAAGAAAAGGCTATATACTTTGATGGTGAATTTGGGTAAGGTTTCTGAGCAATATCTAACATAGAGAGAATTTATCTCAGGATCATGCTATTGGAGAAATTCTTTTCCAGAAGTAGAATTTAGTGCTTTGCTTGCTGAACATGGATTAGTAAGGGTAACCGTTAGTATTTCGGATCTCTTAACACAGCTCTCCCCCTCACCCTGAGCTGACCTTTCTCATACTGAGGACAACTGGATTTTTTTTTATGCCATATTTCTGAAATATGTTGTTCCATGACAGAACACTGATGGGCCATTCACTCTCCCTCTTTTCTAGCCAAACTGTAAAATATGATGCAATTCCTCCGGAATACAGAGCAGAGTCTGCAGATCGCCGCCAAGAACTTATCGAATGTGTTGCAAACATAGATGAAGAGCTTGGGGAGATTTTTCTTGAAGAAAAGATCCCAACCATAACTGACTTGAAGGTAAAAGGATTTAACAGTTTGTTTTCCACAAGGTTGTCAATATCTTTGATGTATGGCTTCCACCATTATCAGTAGCTGTGTTTTGTATAGATAAAAGTAAATATGGTTGGGCACTTTCATAGGAATTATTCAGAATTAAGGAATTTAGCTCAATACTTATTTCATGTCCTATAATAAGCATGGTCAGTTTGTGGTGGTCCTGATACTTTGTTCTGCAAGTCCCATCATCCTTTACCATTAGCAACGCTGACTAGCGCTGATGAGAGTTGAAGACCAAAGCGTTTGGAGAGCTATAAGCTCTTGACACCATCCAGTAGTGATGCATTCCTTATGTTTTCAGATAATAAGGTTAGCATTTATGTAGTTTGAATATTCAGATTGTCTTACTTACATAATCTCAGTAATGTTTAAAACAATTGTGTAACCCTAAGGTAGAACTATTTGTTAGTCCCATAGTGCACATAAAGGATTGAGTGGAGCTAACATGACTTGCCTGAAGTGCTTCAGTGCAATGAGATTTTAAGGAAAGACTTCCAGATCCACAGCTCATTCTCTTTGTCTCTTTACCAGCCGAGTCAGGCATGCTGGGTGTTGAAAGTATTTGGGGGTTTTTCCCTATCTGTCTGAACACATAGGGGAGCTGCTTCAACCCCATCATCATTTTTCCTTCTCTGTGCTTTTTCCAGTGAAAGAATGTCTTTTTTCAGGCGGAGCACTCAGAATTCCACACAATACTTTAAGTATACTCACATTAGAGATTTGTATAAGGGAGTACAATCTTGGCAGTTATATAGAAAGTTCCTTTCCTAATTATGCCTAATGTGGAGTTGTCTTTTTCACAGCAGATGGACACTGCCTTGACATGGTCATCAAGCTGTTCACCACAACCCTGAAATCCCTTTCTTGCCAGTCACTGCTAGCTCAAGTCCCATCAGTTTATACCTGAAAATTGAATTTTTTTGTCCCAGTTTGTATCAGTTTACTTGCTTCTGTTGAACTGCATTTGCTGTTTTGATCTCATTCTCCCAGTTTGGAGAGATTCCTTTGGAGTTCCTTATGATCCCTTTTGGTTTTATCCACTCTAAATAGTTTGATGCATGTCAGCAAGCTTGGCTGCTTCACTCCTAATTCCAGATTATTTATGAATAGGTTGAAAAGCATTGGTCCTAATACAGATCCCTCTGCAACTCCACTGTTTACATCCCCTGTTTATTCCCATTCTCTGCTGTCTGTTCTTTAACCACAGTTACTGATCCATAAAGTTCCAGCCCCCTGCTATTTCATAACTACTAAGCTTGCTCAGGAGTCTTTGTTGAGGAACTTCTGTCAAAAGCCTTTCAGAAATCCAGGTAAACAATGTCTACTGGATCACTCTGGACCTTGTGCTTATTTACATTCTCAAAGAAGTCTGAATAGGTTGTGAGGCAGAACTTACCTTTCTGGAAAGGGTATAGACTCTATTTATCAACCATACCGGTGATCCCTTGGACCTCATCCTACTCAGTTGTCAAAATGGGTGGTAGTTCCTGGAACCATGTCCTTTTGTGTTCTGTCATGGTGGAACCTGGGCAACTCTTCTTTGCTTTACTGCCCATCTGTTGTGTTCCCATTCAGGCACTGCACTGTCTAGTAATTAGTTTAGATGACTGTACAAATGTATATGATTCCCAGGGGCAAAAGGCTTTTAAGGTTGCTTAGCGTCATTCATACCCTTGCCTTCTCCTCTTTTATGTTCTTCTAGCTTAATCATTGGGGTCTACCAGTTATTCCATTCTAGTAGATACAACACTGGTATCAAAACTTTTGCTGAAAATCTCAGTTCAACCAAGGTTTATTTGCTTTGATTGGACAAATTATTGGGTGTTCTGGCCTCAACTATAAATTAGGCTTGCCAAGTTGAACAATAGATTACTTAATTGGAGCAAGCAAAAACATGGCTAAGCTGAGATTTGAATGTATAAATGTCTGGGTCATCATTACCTCACTGGGTTGTTGTGAGAGTAAAAGCAGGCATGTATATCCTGCAACTCAAAAACACTGGGCTGTAATTATATATAAATGAATGTGGATTAATGGTTAGGAAAATGTTAGCAAAGCGGTTACTTTGTAATGTGTTGATTATATAGCCAGCTTGCATTCAGAGACAGCTTTGTGTGCTGCAGAATCACATTTCATTGCCTTCAGGAGCTGAACTTATTTGCACTCCTAGACAGTCTGGGTCTGCAATATCTTTGTCATGACACTCTGCTGCTATCCAGGGAAGTAGCAGCCTTTCAGTGCCAGGCATTAAGAGCCACAAGTGACCGGAGGAGAAGATAGCTGTCAGCTGCTCAGTGTGAGAGACAAAGTTTTGACAGATCATAGAGGTCATCTGCAGTCCCTTTTTTTCTGCCTTATAAACACATATGTAAGATTTGGGCCTGTACATCTGTACTGTTTTGAGGCAAAATCTAATGTGGCTGGTAGATGATTTTATTTTTATTGTATTATGTATATCCTCCCTTTTCCCCCTTTTTTGCAAGGAACACAAGGCCACTCACATAATCTAGCTCTCCTTTTTAGCCTCATAGTAACCTTGTGATGTAGGCTAGACTGAGCTTCAGTGACTTGATACAAAGTCACCCAAGGATCATCCTGGCCAAGTATGGACTAGGAACACAGTTTCCAGACTTTCAGTCCAACACTACTATGTCACACTTACTCGGAAAGTCTGCTTGCAGGCAGAAATGTTAAGAGTGACTGGGTTTGGATAACAAAGCCCGGTGTTGTAGGCACAGCTTGCATATGCAGTCTCAACTCAGGGATTGCTGTGTTGTAGGAATCTGGAGGGCATAGGTTATTTGAGGGTAAAACAACACTTGCATAACCAAGAAACTCTTTGCAGGGTATGCAAGGTTGCCTAATGCCTGCATAACCTATGCTTGCCAAGTATGTGTGGCATTACAACTCTGAACAAAGGTTGTATATTCAAAATGGAGGTTGCATGCACTATGTATGCACCACAGGTAGGCTCCTGTGCCATGCAATCAACCCCACTATCTTTTCCCCGCTGCCCCCTTGTGTCTAACTTCAGGTGCAGTTGGTGTAAGCAGACACTGCTTCACCGTAGCTGAACCCACTTAGGCAAGGAGGGAATTTGGCTTGAGGACTTGATGAGCATGGAAAATACAGCTTTGAATCTGGAAATAAACCTCCTGTGACCCTTATTAGCCTTTGATGACTTCATGATTTAGAGAACTGCTTCATGGTGTTCATTATGCAATTGTTCTCCAGTTTATTCCACCTCTTACACAACACTTAAAAGGAAGAAATCCATTTTAAGTAATGCTGAGTCATCAGTTATTCCTAAGGGTCAAAATGCACCAGAATTCTGTTGAGAGTATTAGTTTGGAACTTCCTTTTCATGCAGCCCATTGGCCAAACAATTTAACGGGCCTTCCCTGCCAATGTTTGAAAATTCAGCAGAAATATTTAAACCTTTATTTATTTTATTTCAGAAATAAGTTCATGTGTTCATAAGACTGCAGCCTTGGAGTCTTTTCATTCTCTTTCAGAAACATTCTGTTTCAGAAATAGTCAAATATTTATTTATTTCTGTTTGTTCTGTAAATACAGAGCCCATTCAGTTCATCTTTGTGTTTCTTTCACAGAACACATAATTAATGTCTAGAGTTACTGTCATGGGATAATGGCTTTGTTTAAAGGGTTAGACAAATTTGCAGACACCCTGCCATTTCTTCTAAGAGCGCATTCAAGTTTTCAATGCCAGGTAGCTGGGAAGGAAAATGGGACCATCCAAAAATAGGGAGCAGTTTCTGCAAACTCATGGAACTTCAGAAGTACAATCGTGTCTGAATTAAAAGACAAATAATTATTTGTTTTAAAAACTAACCAAAAATGGCCTGACAAGCATTTGTGAATTTCCATGCTATACAGAATATTGGGGTGCCATGTTGGGGTGGAGAGGAAGCTGAAGGTGACAGGATGAAGAGGGAGTTGGCCTATAATTGCTTTTAGTATTGGGGTAGAAATTAGGGAATTCATGTGTTGTAAAGTTAGGACTCTCCTCCCTGTACAATATATAAATGTGTCAGGAGGAAATAAAAAGGACTCCTTTTCCCCTTTCCTAGTCTCTAGAATCACTGTGACCTGGTTACCACCACTATATATAAAATGCTCATATTCAGCGCTAGCTGTTCCAGACTTTAGCCTTCTAATCTGAGCTGCTGCATGAGGTATTCGTCTCAGCAATCGCCTCTTGTACAGTACAGCTGCTGCCAGTCTATCTCAGGCAGAGGTGTCTCCCAACACATAAAATGTTTAGCTCAGCAGGGAAAGGCCTCAGAGGTGAGACAGAAAAAGCTGTCCCTTTTCCTCACTCTGCATCCTTACCTGGATGTAAGCCAATTTGGTTGTGACATCTGTCAGCCCATTGACTACCAAGCTAGATTCAGCTGATCTGGCTGGCTAGGTAGGTGTCCCCTTCCTGCTCCATGTGTGTGCCTCTCAAAGCTGAACACTTGGTGGAAGAGGATGATTATCTGAGATAAGAGTGTCCCATTCTTTGGTCAAGAGCATATGATAGCTTCCTTACCCCTGATTCCATGCCTGAACAGGATTGCTTGGCTTCTGTTCTAGCCTAGCTCAGGCCATCAACAGGAGCATTCCTCTAGGGGCTGGTCCACAACACATCAGGAGGGTGCCTGGCTGGAGATGGCTGTGGTAGAGAGTTTGTTTCCTTTGTGCATTTTAGCCACCTCTGGAGATAGCTGGAGGAAAAATATTGCAGGAAGAACAAGTATCCTATTTAAAAGATACTTTGATCTTTTTCCATGGCAGAGAAAAAAGCAGCAAGTCTATCTCTATGCTGTCTAGTTACAAATATTTTCTGACTATGTTTTCCATCTGGTGGGTTGCATGTACTGTTAGTTCTCAAATGCAGAATTCTCTTAACAAACATTGAATCATAAATGTTCCACTTTTTTCTAGCATGCAATCAGAAGAACAACTATCAGTAAATCTTTCACACCTGTGTTGGTTGGGAGTGCTTTGAAGAATAAAGGCGTACAGCCTCTTTTGGATGCTGTTCTAGACTACCTTCCAAACCCATCAGAAGTGCAGAACTATGCTGTTCTCAATCAGGAGTGAGTATTCAGTAAAAATGAGCAGAAGAGCTCTAAGTCATACAGAGTAAAAACTATTCCATACTACTATCTCTTGGATGTGAAAGGTCAGCATGAAGGAAGGAATTAAGTACCTACTATGATATGCTTTCTTCTAAGATCTGAACTACTTGCCTGACACAAATTTACTTGGGAATAAACTTCATTGATCTTAATGGCAGTTTTGCCTTACAAAAGAATTCTGCTTATTCTAAAGTCTTTTAATTTAGTTATAAGCAGGAGCACCAGTTCTCCCAGATAAATTATAGTGCATGAACCAGTTAACATTTTCATAAAGAGCTGTTGTCCATCCTCAGCATTTTCTTTTTCATTTAATTTGGGAATAGATAATACTCCTTATTATAGTTAACACATTGACCTGGTTCACACATAACATGAGCAGGGCTGACTAGGTGAACAGCCTGTGGATGTTTCACTACATCTGGCTTTACTCAGCAACCCATGAGCAGCTCCTTTGTAGATTGCTTAATGTTACATCCAAGCCCAGACATTGGGCTATTGAGCTATAACTAACCCAGCAGGTTTATCTTTTGCTTGTTGGGTTAACTGTTGCATTGTTCAGCTCCTAAACAGCTTGGCATTCCAAGTTTGGATGCCAAGCTCAGCTGCTCATTGATTGTTAAGTAATAGCGTGGATTGCAATTGCTATGTGTAGACTAACCACTAGAGTGAATATAGTTTAACTATTAGTTCAAAATGTTACTGTGGAGGATCCAGATCTAAGACATGTTGATTTTGATTCTGCACAGCGCCATTGCCTGCAGTTCTTCTTAAAAGGAAAACTCTGTTTTATGCAGAAGGCCAGCTGAATACTTCAATCTATGTCATGCTAGCTGTGGGTGGAAACTAGAAAGAAAACTCGCTTTCCCATCAAATGTGGAAGAAGCTTGTATGTCAGTTATAAGTTGAAAATAATTAGTTTGTTAATCTGTTGAACTAGAAACCCATCTGTAGCAACTTTAAAAGACAACTTATTGTGGCACAAGCTTTCATAGGATAGAGCCCTTTTTGTCAGATTAATGAAGTCATCTCCTCAACTGGTGGGTGCTTGTTCATGACCTATAGGCAGTAGACCTGTGAAAAGATCTGGAACTTTGATTAATCAGACAGCAAATATTCACATCTGGTTAAAACATCATTAAGAACCAGTATGGTGTATTGATTAAGAGAGCTGGACTGTGACTCAGGAGATCAGGGTTTTAGTACACACACTGTCATGAACCTCATTGGGTGAGTTTGGCCAGTCGCCGCTTCTCAGCATAGTCTACCTGACAGGTTTGTTTGATGACAAGGTGGAGAGGAGGAAGCTCTTGTAAGCCACCTAAGGTGCCTTTCAAGACGAAAAAATGGTGGTGTGTAAATGTGATATAATATTAACTGCCACAACTACTGCTTGGTTTAGCTAATTCCTTCTTACAAGTAATTTATTTAAAGCATGAAGTCTATACAACAGCTTGATTGTTGAAGATGGACACAGGATTTTTTTAAGAGATGAAGGTGCTATGATACAGCCATTGTTGCTTGTAGTAAGGATGCTAATCTCAATGTCATCTCTAGTAAACTAGTTGTTGATTTTTTTATAATGATATAAAACCCTGAAAAGTCTCGTTCAACCAGAATTAATATTGAGATGATAGAAATAGGAATGTAGAAAATGACAGCAAAGCCACTTTCATATATTACCATCAGCTCTCCTAAAACACAATTGTCTGTCTTACAGGGCCAAATAGACAGGGCTCATCTTAAGGGGTCTAAATCTCCCATAGGTCTTCTGGGCCTGTTGAGAATGCTTACTTAACTAGATTGACATAAAACTCCACAGCTAGAGCAGGTTTATAAACACTGTTAAAATACTGTAATTTAAACTACTTTTGTTCTTTTAAAAAAGGAATTCTGAGGAAAAATCCAAGCTGTTGCTGGGTTCTGCCAGAGACAATTCCTTGCCATTTTTGGGTCTGGCATTTAAACTTGAGGTAGGTTTATTTGTTCTTTAGTTTGATGATGTTTCTGATTAATAGAGATGCATTGTCTCCATGACAACCCAGGACAGTAGTAGTGACCATTTGTTATATCTTGGTAGTTTATTACACTAATTTGTCTCTTGGTATCCCTTTTTTTTTGCCTCCCACAATACATGTGCTGCTGTTTTTTGCCCCTGCAGGCTGGACGGTATGGGCAGCTCACTTACATTCGCGTTTATCAGGGGATGTTACAGAAAAGTGATTACATCTACAACACCAGGACCAGGAAAAAGGTGCGGGTGCAGAGACTTGTCCGCATGCATGCAGATATGTTGGAGGTGAGTTCATACATAATATGTGAGGCGTTTTTATTGCAATTAAGAGTCAAAAGAGAAGATCCATATGATACAAATTATTCTTATACAATTTGTAGCAAAGTCTTTCTAGTCAAATAAGGTGGCAAACATTTTAGTTCCTTGCATGCAGAATATGGTTTCATTTCCAGGTAATTATATCTAACAATTTCTTGCCTAAGTGATCTGGTTTCTGATGAAAGGTTCTGTAAGTCATAGCCCATTTTGGCAAAGTTCTTTTAACATTTAATTCCTTATGTAGTATGGGCAAATGAGCATTGTTCATGCTGCGGACAAATAGGTTTGCCTGTTCTCCAAACAATATTGCTTTGAGCCAGCAGTAGGAATTACTGTTGGTGACCTATTATAGCTGGGAGGTGCCTCAGAGATCATTTGGTCCAAGCTTCTACTAGTGCAAAGAATCTACAGCATCCTCGACAGATGGCTATCCAGCCTCTCCTTTAAAACCTCTGACCAAAGAAACCTGCCCACCTTGTGTGACAGTGGATTCCTCTGCCCTTGCTGCAGTCAAAATAAGACGTTTTTTAACAAATGCTGCCAACGCTTCTCAGAAGGTTTTACAATACTCTCTGCCCTGATTTATCCTATCCTTCCCTACCTGTTCCCCCTTTTTATTTAAAGACTTTTTTGTTTAAGGAAACTGCCCCCACCCACTGTCTGGTAACACTTACTTTCTTTGCAAAACGTGAAGATCTTTGTTTCAAGGATTGAAACTGTCTAATTGCAGGACTCCAAATTGATTTACTTCTATAGAATTTGCCTTCAAATGCTATGGCTTTAAAAAATAATGCCTGAAAATTAGATCAGTTTGGGTGCTCTTTTTCTTGGGGCAGGAAAAAGAAATGTGATTCTTCAATTTGGTTGACCATTGGCATAGGGCTGTCTCTGAATTTCCTGATATTTCAATATTAAGAGTTAATTCCACCTTAAGAATTGTGGCTGATAACAGGGCTTTTCCTGAAATGCAAGTTTCTGAACACCAGGTGGTTATGATTTAATCAAATTGATTTAAATCACTAGTCAGTAAGACTAGACTTAAATCATGCTTTTCTATGTAATTTGCATGAATGCTTGCCTTACCCATAATTAGAGGAACTTTATTAAAATATTCCCAATCTGGATCTCTTTTCCGGCCTGCTGCCATTATAGGCTTTCTCTTCCAGGGAAATAATATGATAAAACCCACATCCAGCCTCTTGTGGAGTATTCTGCTGAAAAGGTTTTCCTTGAATGTTTACAGCTTGCCCTCCCCCCCCCACACACTTAGCTTCTTGTACAGATCTATTCCACTCCCAACAATCTTCTATTTGCTGATTTTTTTGAAACTTAGCCCTTAAGAGGTAAGAGGTTGATTCTCTGTACATAAATTTGCAAAGAAACAATGGGATTAAGGTCTTTTTTTCAGCTCTGCATGTTTATTTTATAACATTTTTCCTGTAAGAAGAGGCATGTGATCTCTACAGACATAAATTCACAGTTTTGAGAACTGTAAAACCAACCATCTGTGATAATATCTTCTAGAGAGAGAAATTGCCGAGTAATCTTACAGAAACTTCTGGAAGAGCATGACATTGTGAATGGATTAATGGAATTCATTTACCAACATTGCATGAATATACAGCTTCATGCTATGTAATTAAAAACTAATCCTAACTTCATGATGAACAACCTTTGGACTATAATGCATCTTAAACAGATAGATTTTTTTCCGAAAAAGCATTTTATTTTAGAACTGATTTAAATAAAAACTTCCATTTTTAAAAAAAATAGTTGCTTATGCTGTTGGGAAGCTTCTCATTACTTGATTAATTTCTGCATTCTTACCCATTTTAATTAACTTAAGCATTGGGTGACTTGGCAGGAAAAAGAGAGCCTCTGTCTGAGATGGGTTGGGGCTAGTCAGCTTGTGCCTCTCTTACTGTATACTACTGGCATATGCCAGTAAAGAATGGACATTTTACCAGTGTTTCTTGCTCTGAAAATAACAAAGGCCATGTTTCTCAACCTGAAAACCCCAATCGTGCACACATTATTACCTGCAAACATTGTTATTTACCAGTGGATTTTATGATGCTGTTAAATAGATTAATGGGATTAATGTACTTTTTACAGTACAAGACTACTCACTTCCGTTGGTAACTGCCTTTGAGAAACACTGGAACAGTTTCCTTCAAGCAAAAGATTATACTTTTAGGTGAACTTTTATCAGGCAATCAGGGACAGACTTTGAAGGTATATGTAGGGAACCTTATCACTGTTGGTAGAACTGTTCAGCTGCTGTTCAATAAGCCTATTCTGTCTACCTACCTACCTGATACTACAAGTGGGTTTCACTTGAAACCAAAGTATTAGATCTTCCCTGCCATTTCTATGAATATCTATTCTTGTCCAGAGCTGTTAAATGAACCTAAATACTCTTTGTTTTCGTAGGATGTAGAACAAGCTTATGCAGGAGATATCTGTGCATTGTTTGGCATTGACTGTGCTAGCGGTGATACATTCACTAATAAAGCTAACGTTGAACTATCCATGGTAAGTTCCCCCATAGTTTAACTACTATATCTTTCTTTATTAATTTTGAAAAACTATCCCAATTTTTCATCACAGTATAAATGCCACCCTTACAAAATAAACTTTTTAATTTGGAGCGGGGGAAGGCACTTTTATTTTTGGAATGATTTTACAGCTATTACAAACTTTTTAAAACAAATGCATAACAATATCTATGCTTAGACTATTATAAGTTCTCCAGCTATGAAAGGGCATAATCACAAATATACAAGATAATGAATACCACTGCATGTTTGCTTTCACTGTGACAGTGTTAGGTTCTCTTATGCATAAAATTTTATTTTGATACTCTCCAGAAGGGAGATATTTGAATGCCTCATTTTAGGAGACCATTCACCTCCAGCATTCGATTGGATTGGCAGGGGGGTAAAGAGGAGGAATTGGAAGCGGGCTTAAGACGTCTCTCCTCCCCTTCAACTGGGCAAATCAGAAGAATTCCATGGTTATTGAGCAAAGGCTTTATCTGAATCCGCTTCCATTTTTTCCTCTAAAACTTGCTCACCCCAGATAAAATGTTAGAAATAAAATATGGTTTGAGTGGGTATGGTCATCCAAGCCCTGCATGAGGTGAATGCAGTCATACTTGTCAGCAAAGGAAATACTTTGCATTGTTTGCAAATAGATGAGTGTTTAGCAGTAAATATAAACAAATTAGGTTTGTGCAGAGCCTATGAACACCTAGCAGAATGGTACAACTAGTCCCACTTTTCTAACAAGGATATCTCCATGGTAAATATATGTTGAATTCACACCTCTTACATTTTTAGGGTTGTTTCTCAAAACCACAGTATGTGATACAATTTTGTATATGTACATAATATAGACACTACTGGGCCCAGTTCAAACACATCAGTCTCAGCCTAATAAACCAGAGCTTACACACTTTGCTTTTGCGCATCAGAATGTAGTAGTTTGGGAATTTATTATTTAATCAGTTACCCATTACAGTCTATACACCCAGGTGGCTTAGTGTGTTGTCCAAACCCAGAGCACTTCCCAAGGAATAATTATAAGCCCAGCTACTGGGCTTATAAACCACCCTGCAACACTGTAGCTTGATGTAGAGTTTATAAGCCACCTCTGGGTTTAAAGGGTCATCTGATCTTGGATGATGGTTTAAGCTTTGAGTAGCCAAAACGGTTGTTGCTTTGCTCAAGCAGTGACACTTGGGAGTACTTGTCAGAGGCTTTCCATGCTACAATAGCATTCTGCTTGGCCTCCTCTAAAGGAAGCCAAACAGTGTGTGTACACACACACATCTAATTGCTGCTGCTGCTGCTATGCAATTACTGTTGCAAGTGGGGCACAGTACAATTTGCCACCAATCCCAGCAAAGAGCCTTTTGAATGGTGGATGAGGTACTCCAGTCTGGTTGGAACAGTTTCCTTGCTCCCACCATCCTGAAATGGCAGGCAGGAACTGCAGGAAAAAGGAGACAGTACTAACTAGTCTATTCATGAGTTAGGATGAGGGCTGTCAGCAATCCCTGCTTCACTTCCCTTGATGCTCCTGCAGTGCCCCTCCTGCAGGAAGGCTGAGGGGCAGTTAGTGCCTCCAGACTTCCACTGTACCTGATTATGTGTTGGCACAGTTGTAGGAGCCTTGCTAAATTTAAGCCTAAATTTAAGGCTTAATGTGTTGTGTGAACCTGACCGTTATCTTCAAATTGTGAAACTGTGCTTTAAATCTTGGACTCCACAGGATCAGGTTCTCTAGTGGAAAACTGGTTTAACAAATCCTGAAAAATTGTAGTAATGGAAAGGGAGAGCTTTGAAACATTTTTGTTCTAATATGCTGTGGTTTGACAGATACTGTCACAGTTAAACCTGGCCCAAATTTTGCCCAGAAGTATGTGTGTTCATCTTGCAAAGAGGAAATCTGAAGGCAATCTAGTAAACATCTTTTAAATGAAAGTTGTGTAAAGTTTTTGACTATACATCGGGGTGAGTGTAAATAAGCATTATGCAAAGATCATCTTCAGCAGTTTTATCAATGTTCTTTGTAGTGATTTTCTTTTACATTCTATAGGAATCTATTCATGTCCCTGATCCTGTCATTTCAGTAGCAATGAAGCCAGCCAACAAGGTAGGAGTGTGAGTTTGCCAGTAGGAAAAGATCAATATAAAAAAATAGTTCTACATTGTGGAAGAAATGCTGTGAACTTAGTTATTTATTGCACTTTCTGTTTCTGTTAAGAAGTAACTAAATCACATGTTCTAGTATGAAATCTTCCCATCTACACAGTTTTGATAGGCTTGTTGCCTTAGCCAACAGAGAGAGTGAGTGAGTTTTTGTGTGTAAGTAAGAAAGAGACAGAGAGAGAATGAGTGAGTGAAAGTGTGAAAGTGAGTTCCAGGTATGTTTTTACTAAAGTTAACACAGCCCTGAGTGAGACATTCTCTGTTTGTGATGCTCTGAAGCCCATACATGGATAGCTTGTATTTTACAGAAACTGCCAACTCCATGTTGTTGGGTTTCACTGGACACTCACCTATTTTGACTATTGATTATTAAATGATTGAGAAAACACTGATTTACCCTCAAGATTTTGTTGTCTTCTAGAATGATTTGGATAAGTTTTCGAAAGGAATTAACCGCTTCACAAGGGAAGATCCCACCTTCCGAATCTATTTTGACACAGAGAGTAAAGAGACTGTTGTTTCAGGAATGGGAGAACTGCATCTGGAAATCTATGCTCAGGTGATTGTCATACCTACACTGGTACACTGTGATGTTGAGTCTCATTTGAAAAAATCATTTCTTTAGTTCAGCATGTTACTGCCCAGCTATGTTTGCTGGTTGCGTATCTGGTCATATGTATGATATAAATCACATAATGCTGGTCCAAGTCCTGCCATGGGATTAATGCAAGCAATTTCTTGTAGTAATAATTCATAAAGTTTTCTTGAGGATTCTTTTTTTTTTGCAGTTACGTTTCTAGATTAAAGCATTATTTTTTAAAAATCTGTATATGAAGCAGAGGTGTCTACAGGGTTATCTAAGTAGTTCTAGTTAACTACCAAAAATCAATTTTAATTGAAACATTTTCTACTGAAAAAATAGTATTTTTACTTGTAATACTAAGTGACAAGATTAATTCATTGGGTTCCTTAGCTAGGAACATACATGTTTGTTAGCATGTTTAATCATTATATTTTTTGTGCTTTTTAATCTAGCGAATGGAAAGAGAATATGGTTGCCCCTGTGTTACTGGAAAACCTAAAGTGGCCTTTAGAGAGAGCATTTTGGCATCAGTACCGTAAGTATTCAGTCCTGCAAGAGCCACCAAACCATTTGCTTTGGTTCTTACAATACACATGGAATTGACAAAGTTTCTGGACCTGAGTCAGCTTGTTTGTTACACAGGTGTTCTTCTAGTTCTATACAGTTACCTTAAGGACTATTTTAATGATCTCTAAGAGTAACGTGAAGCCATGTTGCTATTCATGTGCTGCACGTTTCGGCTGGTGGCTATTCCGCGTTACTTTCACTCCATGTTGTGGATGCCATAGAACTTGCATGTGCCAAGGAATAATTTCCTGTGGATAAAAAGTACCACGTATGAGAAGGGGAAAAAAAAAACCAAGATTAGAGAAAGCAGGAAACTGTGCTTCATCTCTGGGCAAAAGTAATGCTTTGCTCACTCCATTCAATTTGTGTCAGGTCATATTTCTTTCATCCTCCTCTCACTTGTCTTTTCCTACTCATATGTTAAGTGTGGTGAATTGTAGATCACGATAGCTCAGAATATGAATGACAGAAATGGGAGGAAATAGTTTTGTTGAAGCAATGCCAAGTAATGCCATGTGCTGTTTGAAAGTAGGCTTTTCAAAGTGTAAGGCAAACATGTTCATAGTTAATACATAATCATAGTCCATAGTAAGACGGCCTCATTTGGTAGCCTGTACTTCTGCTGCAGAGTACATTACAAGAGGAAGCTGGCAGTGCCACTCAAGGTACAATCACATGCACATTTAAACTGGAAAAATAAAAGAAACAGCCCCTTATGCAGGCTGGGGCATTCTGGCACTTGTTTCCTGACTAGTCAAGTATAGAGTTGTGCCCTGAGTCAGCCTCTGTGCATTTTGTTCTTTTGGCATTTGAGAATAGTATTTATATCTTTCTGTGGGACCTCACTCATAGTTCTGACTTTGTGTTGCATTCTCATTGGCAGTATGTAGGTAATCTGTTTCCTGATTTTTTTTCTAACCAGTGGGTTGCAGTATAAGACTGATCTCTCATGTGCAATTTCTTGCTGAAATAGATTTATAGGAAAATCCTTATTTTGCCATTAGGTTTTGCTGCATGCTTTGAGCTAACTCAAACCAAATTACCTTTACAGTGTGGGAACTGGGGAATTCAATGACCTGTATAATTTATTCAGAATTGTAATTTTTTTTTTTTTTTACTTGTGCATTTTGCTTAACTTGGTTGATACATTCTGGTTTGTCAGCTGGCCTTAGACGTCTTATTCAGTTCCTCCTTTTGCTTCTGACAGTGCAACAAGCATGAATGACTCATTTTCATATTCATATTTGCAGCCATGGAACTCAGAGCATTGGTACTCTTTTATTGTAAAAGTGTGTGCAAGCATTCTCAGGAAGCTGAATTCGGTTGCTGTATATGCATTTGGGAAGTTTTCCCTCTCCCTCTGAATCAAGGCATATGTACAACTCTGGAACCTTAGTCCTCTTCTTGAATCAGGGTTGTAATCTGCCTGCAGACATGGACAGTGGCATCATCTCACTTTTCAGACTGCTCACCTTTCTGCTGTGCTGCACAGCAGGCATAGGAACTAGGGATTCCTATGAGATTCTTAGTTTGGCCTATGGTCCTGCTCCCAGGCTCTGGTGCTCTTTTTTATGTGTTCTCCTCTTCTACCATCTAGCTGTGTCTCTGACTTTTTGTGGATTTACTGTGCTAACATTTCCCTGTTTGCAGACAAAAGTCTTGCCTCCACCCCACTCCCACATTAGTCTTTAATGTTTACAATGTTGTTACTTACCTGGGAGACAATATTGTGGATTAAAACCACATAGGAAAATTCAAGGTAATCATCATTTCTTTTCTGAAACCAACAAAATGGGGAAAATACTCTTGACTTTAGTAAGTATGGCAGTCTTTCAAACATAGCTAATTAATTTCAAATGTCTTTAACAAGCATAAAATACTAGAGGGCTGAATAAACATGGGAGACCTATTTTCTCCCTCCTAACTTTCATTTAACCACATAACATCTGGAAAGTAAACCCACAAAGTAGTTTAAATAATCTAGTTTCTGAAACAACTGGATGGCATTTTGTATTTTTTTCAAATACTCTTGCTTCCATAAACAATTTGACAGGGTAGAACTGATTCATTGCTCATTGCATCTAGGGATTTAATTACTATGTAGATTCTTTCCTTACCCTCCAGTGGTCTGAATTCTTGTGATCACAGATATTTTAGGGTTTGGTAAGAAGTAATGGAACTGAAGATCTCTAAAAAGACAGTATGCTGCAGAAAGTGTAATGGACAGATTTATAATGCATTCAGGATAACCCTACTAGCATGGTTGCTTTTAATGCTATGGGTTTTTACATTCCTTATACTGTTGCCCAGCATATTATTGTCAACAGAGATTTTTAAAAAAATTTACATGTTTTTTTTTCCAAAAAACAGCTATAGCTACCATGATGAAGGAATATATATGATTCAGAAATACATTGAACAAACCCACAGCTCCATAAATGAAATAGCGTCTAAAATATGCAGCACAAGAATAATCAGAAGTGTTCTATTTAAGAAATACTGAAATAGTTCTTCCTGAAAGAAACATGCTGTTACTACAGTAAAAACTTGCACTTTCATGTATATCCTCCATTTGGGGAAAATGCAGTGAACTGGGCTGTATCATGTTTATCTGAATGCATTTTCTTCAGAAGCACTTGTGCAGTCCCTCAAAAAAGTATACATGTTTAAAATTCGGAGGCCCCAATAGGGAGATGAGAGCACTCCTGAGGTTGAAATTTATCCTTGAATGGAACACCTGAACAAATAGTTCTTGTCTTTTAGTTCTTGTTGATAAGGAACAATTCATAGTGAGCCTTGTCAATTTAAGGAAGACTGTAACCAGGTTCATGTTATCAGAATAAACCACTATGACTTATTCAAATTGTGGTGCATATTGGGTGCAACTGCCATAATCACCCAGGTGTAGCTGCTTGTGCTGTCCAAACCCAGGTTCCTGGCTAATTGGAGAAAGAAAGGACCTTCCAGTAACCCATTGGCTGCTGTATGACTATTAGAGTGTTGTTTCCTCCTACAACAAGCTCTTTTGCCCAGGTTTGGATAACATGACAAGCTATGCTTAGGCAGTGATGATGGAAATAATACCCTGGACATGTTCTAAGTTAAATAAGCCAGTCCAGCTCATTTTAATCTTGCAACCTGGTCCTGTGTTTGGACACTTTGGTAAGCAAAGGCCGAGGAGCAGGGAGGGGTGGGGGACTGGTTTTGCTGTCCCTAGAAATGTGTTAAGCTTAGGAAAACTTAACTCTTACTTTTTTAGTCAAGTATAACTCATATCTGAAGATTCTTGAGCAGAAGAGACCCTGTATTATTTGGCTAACCTAATTAATTGCAGTGCGGAGGGGTATCAGCCGTTGTGTGCATAGCTTAGGTTGGTACACAGATTATTTCCCACACAACAATGTTTGAAAAGCGTTTTTGAAGAACACTTAATGAAAGTCACTTAAGAGTGGAGCTTACTTACCACTTGCTTGACACTTTGAATTTTCACCATTTTGTACCAGGTGTCTTCAGTTGAATTTTGCCATATTATGTAGCCACAGGCAACCCAGGCTAAATGCTTAATAGGCTCCATTTCTGCAGGCATATTTCCATAGCTGTCTGGCAACAGAAACAAAGTTTGTATTGAACTGGTGAAAATTGTAAGAGTTTTGTTTGGTTTTAAAGATTTGGTTCCACGCACTGTATATTCCAATTCTGTGCTACCAAAAGAGGATGTTTTATAGTTAAACAAACGATATGCAAATACATGTGTCTTGCACTGGTTTGCGCAAGTTGCATGGTCTGCTGTACTGAAATTGCATAGTTAGGGTGTGATGACAAGGAGTCATCTCAAAGAGAACCACAGCTATGCTAGCTGCACAAGTCCGATGTTCACATGCTAGAACTTTATGTGCATGCTGTGTACTTCATCCCAAACATACATAATTTGTACGAGCTTGCTGTGTTAAAAATGGAAGCAAAGTGTCTCCAAATTCTGTACTAGATTCAAGGGTTTTGCACATGTAGGATACTTGAAACATTGAATATATTTTCCAGATAAGTAGTCATGTCAGTCTGTTGCAAACCAGCAAAGAGTATTGTGGCATTTTAAAGACCTGAGTATGACCTAAGCTTTTGTGGATCAGAGTCACCTACCACATATGCATAGAATATTCTCTTAAATTAGCAGATGTTATGTGTAAGAAGGAGAAAAATAATCAGTGCTGTCAGAGATATGAAGGGCAAGAAATAGACAATATCCTAGAGGATCATGGAATGTTTCAGATTTCTCCCTTCAAAAATTATAGACAATGCTCCAGCTTTGGGTGAGAGAGTCCAAAATCTGATCCTTCCCACTCCCCTGAGGCACCTGTTTTTTGAGGTCAGAAGAGCCTTGGAGGACCTTATAGAGGTCAAAAGGGTGTGTTCCAGTGCAGAGAGAGGGGAGAGACCAAATTTTCATTGCCTTTCCAGCCCCAATGCCTCCCCTAGCAGCAGCCCTCTTCTAGATGTGCTCTGAGACCCACCCAGAGGAAAACTAAAGGGGCATTGACCCCTCAGAAGCCTGAAAGTCAGTGCTTTGAATGTGCAACAACTTCACAGGGCTGTGCCCTTTATTTACATTACCTCTGACTACTGCTGAACTTTTTTTATCCTCCAGCTTTGGACTTATATCTGCCAAAACTTATTCTTTTACTCTTTAATTTCACAATCCTGTGGCTTGGGTTGAAAATATTGTAGAACTGGCCAGCATGGTTGGATACTTGCTGAAATACATTACAATTTCTTTTGGTTGTGCAGCCTGCTCAGTCATCTCAAATCATATGATGCTGTATGTTTTTAAACTAATTTGTAAATCTGAGAGCATAACTGAATAAGCCAGTAAGTGTCATGTTTACATTCTGCTGTTGCCGAGTAATGACTAATTGCAGCTGGTTTAAAGCAGAGTCACAGCTAGCAGTAAGGATGCTGCACCAAGGGTTTCTGTGTCACCTTTTGCCTCTACTGTCAGCTTGTTTTTGTTAGTGGAACTAGATACTGAAGTCCACCTTGCTGCACTAGATAATTAAACCCAGCAAAGCCAAAGATTGGGATGGCCTAAGAGACTTGGGGGTTGTGTACCAAACAGAGTACCAAAGCAGCCCTCAAGGACTTGTACTCTTGCCTTTTGTGTTTTTTTTAAATATATCAACTAACTTGGACATTTTTAGAATTGAAAGAGATTACATTATTACTAATGAACATCTTTGTACCCAAGTGAAGAAACGTTACCTATCCTTCACTTTAAAAAATGTCAGCTTGTTTTCAAGCAGAGTCCCTCTAATAATACACTCATATAGTGTTGATTAAAATGGAGCCACTGAGAAACAACAGGGAAGTTATTAGCATGCTTCAGAAACCAAAATCTGTTTTTAAAACTCTACCTAACAAGGCCAACTAAACAGTATTTGTGCTTGCTGGGTAGTGACAGCATCTGGAGTGTCAGCTGGAAAAGAAAAATAGGAAGCCTGAGGCCAAAGAGACTAGTGCCCTGCTTGGAGAAAATGGCTGGTTAGAACTCTGAGAAACAGCACCCTTGTTAGCAGAACAGGTACACTTGTTGCATATTCCACTTGCGATTGACTAATTCTGAAATAGCTAATGTTGTTCAGTTTAACATTAATAATGAAAATTACACCCTTTTTTAACCTGGGATATTTTGTTCCTCTAATGGTTCTGGCAGGTTCTTGATTCTGTTGTAAAATTTGTTATCTGCTTGTTCTGTATTTGTCCCAAACTCCCCTTCCACGGTATAATGCACTTCTGGAGCAACATGTGGGTCACCATGATGATAAAGAATCTCAGCTGTGCAGTTCACAGGAGGCTCCTATTGCAAAAATGATCAGAAAAGTTTAAAATCATTACAAAATGCTGGCATATTCTGAAGAGAAGTACATTTGCAGCTGAGGCTTCTTTTTACTGTAAGCCTGATACCACCTGAACAAGTTATATGGAAGCCGTTTTGTTCTCAAGATTGTCCATACACATCCCTTACTCAAATCCTTTCTTGAACCCTGCATGTTCCACATAAATGTAGGCAGTTCTCAATTCAGGAACATTGCCAAATACACATTCTTCCCCTCCTCCATTCTTCAGTTGTTGTGGATGGGGATTATATAGAAATGAAATGTAACAGTCTTCTCATTTTGTAGATACACCCTGTGCTAGGTGATTTAATCTGCAGTGCTGTCCCGTCCCTGGCAACACGTACCAACACCATTTATGTAAGAAATAAAAAGAACATTTTCAGAATACTATAGCTTGCACATCCTATCTGAGGATCCTATGTTAACAGGAACTGATTCCATGGATGCCGCTCATTAATTCAAGGGGTGTGTAGGTAAAGGCAGACACCTGGTTATCAAGAGTTAAAATATACTCTCTTGAAATTGTAAGTTACTGGCAGTAAGGAATGTTTTTGTTAAAAAGGGGTTGCTTGCATGCAGACCCTACTCTTACTTGCTAATCAGTAAATATGTATATTGCTTGAGGACTTCTGCAGACTTGGAGCTAATGCAGGAGGTTGTGAAATTTCCATCTGCAACAGTCAGTTCATACATTTAAGTCATCAGGTGGTGAGCATAACTGTTTGAACTAACAACATCAGCTTAGATTTTCATTGAAACTTTAAGTTTAAACTTTTAATGTGATTTACACAGAGGGCAGTTCCTGTCCCATTTATCTTCTACATAGCTGGTAATGCTCAGGCTCCTCCCACAATATAAGTGGTTTTAGGATTAGGGCACTTAGAGAGCTATTAACAGAAAGCCAAGTATATATTTTGTGGACTTTCTGCCTTTCCTTTGTTTAGGGAGTGGTTTCCTTGTGGGTTATATCTGAAAAAAGGCCTGTCAGGAAATATATGTGCAATTAGAAAGCTGTTTTAAAAAATCCGGACTGACAATAAACAAAGAACCAGAACTTACTTTCTTCAGGGTTTCTTCCATTGCAAACTTCAGGCGGTATTTATGTCCAATGCCCGGAATGTCCTGAGTGAAAAAAGAATTTGATTCAGGTAGCACTGCCAGTGCTTGTGAATGATGGGACTTGCAGTCAAAAGTGTCTGGAGGGCCTCAGTTTGGGGAATGGCATATGCCTTATAGCTGGCTATAGTTGCAAAAGAAGCAACGGGAATTCTTTTTCGGGCGGGGGGGGGAGAGTAATTTGATGCTTATTTGCCATGCAAGGGATGTTTAAAGCACTTCTGTATTGGTTGCAGTTTGTGGGGTGGTAAAATCAGGACTGTGCTGTTTTAGATTAACTGTTATGGGTGGAGAGCAAACAAAAGCAACGATCAGGCTTCCATCTGTTAGGCATTTACTTTATTCCCTTTCGAGGAGTAAAGCAAAAGCAATGCTACAGTGCCAGTTTTTATTTTCTTCTGCATGTAATTGAAGGGTGTGTGAGGCAGGGAAACCGGGGACACCTAGAGGAAGATTATAATAGCTAAATCTTTAACAGGATGGCTTGGGGCAAACTGTGTCTTCGGGCCGAAGTCTTCAGCTCATCAGAATTGTGTACATTACTGCTCATTGGGGCTCAGTGGCCTTTGGCTTGAAGACCGTGTGGCAAGCCCGACAAGGGAAGAGACAGCTTTGGAGCCGCCTGGCTTTGCCTTCTTTTGCCAGCAATGGCGGTGGCTCGGAGCTCTGCCAGGGTTTTCAGTGCCTTTGAGAAGCGAGCACCGAGGGATGCTTGCAGTCCTGGATGAAGGGGCAGTGTGAGCGGCGTGCGTGCCTGTTTGAGCCCGTAGTAGTTGGTCCAGCAAGAAAGAGGAGGCGGCAGAGCCGAAATTGTGGCCCTTTCGCACCAGGAGAAAGAAGTGGAGGATCCCGCATCCCCCGCCCCGTTTACTGAATCCCAGGCGTCAGCCGCTCGCCTCTCATCTTTTATCAGGCTTGCCGCTTCCTCTGGTGCCGCTAAGCAGCCCCGGTCGTGGCAGCCTTTTGGGGAGGCGGCTCCCCCCGAGCTGCACGGGCGCCTTCCAGGGAGCGCGCAACCAGAGTCGGGGGCGCCCGCGCCCCGCCAGGTGCTCACCTCTCGGCTGGCGTGGTGCACCTCCCCCACCGCGAAGATCTTGTTGGGGCTGCCGTGCTGGTAGTTGATGTAGTTCTCCACCACGTCGGCCGCCCTGGTGGCCGGGTAATGGGACGGCGGGATCTCCATGGGCGCGGCCCCGGGGCGCTCCGGAGGTTGCTCGAAGAGGCGGCGGCGCTGGTCGCTCCTCTCCGGCGAGGCGGAAGGGTCGGCCGGGCCGGGCTGGACTGGATCGGTGGCGGGCGCCGCGCGCAATATGGTCGCTTGTCCCGCCGGCGAAAGAGAACCAGGAAGGAGGAGGAGAGCGAGCAGAGCAGAGGCTGCTGGGGCGCCGGGGCGCCGCATCTGCCCGCCTAAGCGCCGCATCTGGGGCGGGCTCCCGCGCAGACCGCCGCGGAGCTAGGCTAGGGCTGGAAGGCGCTCTGGCGGGTGGGGCTGAAATGACCCACGCCATCCACGGGCCAAAAATCTTGGACAGCAGGAGTGCCAGGACTGTTCATGTTTGTGAGAATCGATGGGAACTTATTCAGAAGGAAGTCTGCATGGGACTGCAGCCAGAGTGCTTTGGCCCCGTTAGAGAGAGATACCCAGATCCTAAGCACAATGCTAAATCCCCACTTTAGTCGACTTATGATATTTCTTACTCCCGTGACTTCTAAAACAGCATGCATTCTAGGAGGCGCACCTCACTGAACTTTCCTCTGGGGTGCTCAGTGCAGCTTGCCCAGCACTGAGAGCTTCTACCCTTAACTCCCAACCAGTTAGAAATGCTGGGAATTGTAGTCCAGAGTACCTGCAGTGCACCAGACTGGGGAAAGCAACTTTGGAGAGTACCAAATCCTAAACATGCTCATTTAGAAATCACCCGGAAGTATTTTTTGTTTTAGTAAAGCTGCATGCATTCCAGGAAGTAAATCTTAATAAACTTAGTGGAACTTTCCTCCAGTGTATGTGTTGGACTGCATCAGACTGTTGGAAGATCAGACTGCATCTGGTGTAGTCAAGAAGTTCAGGTTGCAAAGGAACTGTCAGTTCAGTACTTTAGCAATTTATTGGTGTTATTTATATGCTACACTGTAACAAGTGGTTCTGAAGTAAAACAACTGGAAAAACAAGCAGCAGATGGGTAGAGTCTAGTGAGCCACTAGATCACTCAGATTCCCAGCTTTGAGGCAGGAAAAGAGATCTGACCTTGGAGCTGCGGATTCATACTCAGATTGCTCTCCCCTCCCTTGCATCTGGCACAAAGGAACTGCAAAGCTGCATCTTGGGGCTCATGAGAGTGACCTGAAAGAAGGGGTAAAGATGTTCCACAAGGTGGGGTGGGGAAAAGAGGGAGTCCGCCAGGATATGGCATATCCTACCTATACTTTAGCCTCCTTCTGTTCCTATAGAGGACAGCACCTCCTTGCTGTATAGCTGGTTTTCAGGGCAGGAAGAATGTGGAAGTGTAAATACTTCTGTACTCCTGTTCTGCATAGGATGTCTGAAGACCTGAAGCCTTCCTCAGTGGATTGCACCCTAAGAGTATAAGGTTAAATGCAGCCTTTTCATACCCATTTCAGTGTAAGGTAGAATTTGGTCCTAATAATCAAGCACCATCACTTTTAGTTGCTGACCCTTGCCAATGTGTCGGCTGTAATTGGGCAGAGCAGTTCTGCCTCAGCAGTATCACTTCAAATCTGTTCCATATCTTCTCACACTGAGGGGGAATGCCTCTTCTGAAAGGGTGCCTGTTGCAATATGTGCATATTTTCTCGATCACAAACAAGGTTCCTACATAGCTATTCTTTGTTTTAGGATCAATTCAGCATAAATTACTTTTTGTATGAGTGTACAAGAATTAATTCTTGTATGACTATACTTCAGTCATTTGACAACTTGAGGAAAAGTCCACATTTTAACAAATACAAATCTTATTTGCACCAACCAGGAGTAAGAACTCATAGGTAACTCTTGGTTAAGTGGCAAGCTATGCCATCACCCACAAAGGTAGTGGCAAACTATGCCATTACCTGCATCTCTCTTCCAGAAAGTACACCTCAGACTTCCTTTCCTTCTTCCTTTCCTGGGCTGCCTAAAGTGCAGTGAAATTTTATGACTGTTCCTTTAGCTATTGGAAAGTTATTTGTAAGACTCTCCCTCTAATTAGGACAGAGCTGCATGGGGCTTATCAGAGTGTAGGAAAATTGCTATGGCAATGTTTGATTGCAGAGGCAAGCATGTGGACTGGCTAATTATTTGCCAGCTAGCATAAAGTATCACATGGGAGAACCTCAGTGTGAATCAGGAACCTCTGCACCTATTTCTGTGAAAGAGAACAATACAAAAAACACTACCCTCATTTTGAAAATGGCTGGTTATTGTCTCCTTGTAGAGCCTGGGTCAGGGTGTGCTTTGTCCACTATACAAGAAAAAGAAATTGTTTTGTTGGGATGGAGGAAGCCCATGCTCAATGGATGAAGCAGCACTGGGTTGAGAAGGAGAGGACCGTGCCTGTAAACCTAAAGGCCAGGGTTTTGAGGCAGAAGAACAGCAGTGTCAGTTGCATCATTCCCTGTGTGGGTATTACACAAACTGTATAGATAGTTACACTTATTGCAGAGTCACACTGTTTGTTTTTTGCAGGTTTGACTTCACTCATAAGAAGCAGTCTGGTGGGGCAGGTCAGTTTGGAAAAGTGACGGGATATCTAGAGCCTTTGGAGCCAGAGAACTACACCAAATTGGAATTTGATGACAGAACACTTGGAACAAATGTCCCAAAGCAGTTTGTGCCAGCTATTGAAAAGGTAATGTATATAATATACCAAACTGGGCATGTCCACATCTTTTAATCCACATCTTAAGGTGATGCAGTTTTGACAGAACCCCAAATGGAAATGGATATTTTGTCAAGCCAATCAATTGCTGTTGGGGATTTATGGTACCTCTTTTTGGGCAGCTCAGGCAGAAGCAAAGCCCCTTCAGTTCTGCCTTCTGCTTTCAGGCCCTTCCCAAAGGTCTTCCCAGAGTAAATTATCTAAGTACTCTGTGCCATATACTTGAAGAAACCAGAGCTGAGCCCTTGTGGCTTTCACTGTTATCACAAAATAAGAAATCCTTGCCCTTCCATGTTGACTCGTTTTTGAAAGCACCCTCATGTGATGAAACACAGACATAGCAATGGATTCTTTCCTTTGAAGGGATGCACACACATACAGAACACTTTCCAGCAGTGCCTTACTCTCAGTATTCAGCAGTGCATTGCTAAGAACAAGCAAGCAGAACTGCTTGCTAACTTCTAATAAGACATCTCTGTTATAAAATACATTTGTGTAAGGTTACACTTTACCCCTTTCATGGTAAACATGCACGGGCATTGATGGCATCTTCTGTAAACTAAAGTTTGGGAGCGTGGTTCAAAGTGAGCAAGCATGTTATGGTTATGAGCTAACATGTTTACCAGCACACCTGTGTGGCTGAGATACTGGCAACTCTGCCATTGGCAGAGAGCAGGTATTTGCTGTGCACAGGAAAAGTAAGCAGCAAGTGTGTGTGTCTTTAAGGCTGGCTCCTGACTTAAAAATGATGGTTTGCAGAAAACCTTTGTTAGAATTGCATCCACAGTGGCAGTGGAAGGAAGTTGATAAACTTCCAAGAAACTGTCCAAATTACAGCAATCCAACATATGCTGATGCAGTTGTAGTGCTAACCCCTTTTTGATTTTTAGCCTCTCTGTTTAAATAAGCAAAATTTGGTGATAGCAAGGGCTTAGCTAAGCTATTGACCTAAATGAGAAGTTCCTGTTGTTAGGATAACCAGAATTCTCTTACAAAGTGGTAAGTTTCTGACCTCAGTGAGGCTTTCCATGAGGAAGTTTTTGTTGTCTTGGCCTTGGTCTGTTTTGAAGATCGAGAGCCAGTGAAGCTTCAGCAAAGGTATTTATTTAGGTATTTCAGATATTTATTTATTTATTTTTCGATTTATATCCTGCCTTTTTCCTACAAAAGGCTCAAGGCAGCGTACATCTCCTCCTCCATCTTATCCCCACAACAACAACCCTGTGAGGTAGGTTGGGCTGAGAGTCTGTGACTGGCCCAAAGTCACCCAGTTGGCTCCATGGCTGAGTGGGGACTAGAACCCAGATCATCTGTATTTTTTGTTTCATCCTTTCTTAGCTTCTGTTGGCTAAAGCCAAAGATACACTTACTTTGGAGAGTGTTTCCATGGAAATCAGTGAGATTTCCTTGCAAGTCTGTGTGTTCAGGAATTGGGTTCCAGTCTACTAAGTAAGCATTAGTAACTTTTGAAAGCTTTAATTTGCTTGCAAGAGCACTGTAGGGTTAAATTCCCACCAAATGCTAATACATCTTTGTAGTCTGCTGCAACACACATCACGGTTAGGGTATCATGGACATTCAACTTAAAATGCAACATTTTCTTTATGATATCATAGCACTGGGTTGCTCTCTCAGGGGTTTTCTTTTCAATTCAGGCACAAGGTTTTTGGTCCAATAATATTCTGACAACAAATTCCTATTTTGCTTCCGGTTTCCTCTCTACTTGTTTTCAGGGTGGTTCTGCATTTTAGACTGAGATTGTTCATCTCTTTTACAGGGGTTTCGTGAAGCCTGTGAAAAGGGCCCTTTGACAGGGCACAAGATTTCAGGGGTGCGGTTTGTCTTAGAGGATGGTGCTAGTCACATGGTGGACTCAAACGAAATCTCTTTCATCCGAGCTGGGGAAGGTGCCCTGAAACAAGGTATCACTTCAGAGATGGGTGGTTTTCAGCCTCATCCACACAGGCCTTCTGTTTTCTCTTTCTCCTTACAATGTGTCCATTGAGTGCTCTCACTTTCCAGCTGTACCCAGCTCTGCCACTTTCTTCAGCAACCTCCCACAGCTAGACCTGATTACCTTAAAGCTGCTCGCCTCCACAGTCCTGTGAACATCTCTTCTCTTTGCTGTGACGAAGCTCTTTGATCTTCTATGCACAAACCTGCTTCCGGTTTTTCTCCTGCATTGACCTGGGATCTGCCGCTTCCCCCATCTCTGCATCGCTATTTCTGCCAGTTATGGCTGCTGTTGCCTCAGCTTTCTGGCCTTGCAATGGTTATTGCCTCTTGCTGCTGCAGTTCTGTCCTCCACAGTGCATGGTAGACCTCTGGACCAGACAGGCATTTTGTCTGTCTTTTGTACTGTGCAAAGTGTACTACTATCATCCACTACTGAGTGGTGATTTAAGAAAGTCATTACAGCATTGCAGCTGAAGAACCATTAATGATCAAATGGGTTTCCCCCATAAATGTTCTGCGTTTTGTTTTGCTTTTCCAATGTGAGACAAAGAAGGGTGTTTATTTTTGGAAAAATTTAAGGCTAGCAATGAGAGTAGATGTAAATTAAGTTATTGCCGAATATAATTGCTTTGAATGTTTACTAGTTCTGTGTCATATGAATGATTGTACTATCTTTACCATACTTGTATTGACATTATTTGTATGTGCATATATGTTAGGTGTCAGAATGGGCTAGGGCGATGATGAAACTGCAAGTCAGTTTCATAGAACTCCAAACTCATTTGACTCCATTTCAGATTTTACCACCACCCCTAGTATATATGTGCACATGTATGTGTAAAATATGCTTATTCACAGCCATTATTACTCTTGCAAGGAACCCAGGCCATCTTATATGATCCTCCTTTTTTCCATGTTACCCTCGCAACGACCCTGTAAGATAGGCTAGACTGACAGTGACTGGCCCAAAATCACCTAGTGAACTTCCTGGTCAAGTGGGAACTAGAACCTAGATCTCCTGAGACCCAGTTGAGTATTTTAACTGCGCCACCACACTGGTTCTCACATGTGTGTTATGTGTTCACACACATGCATGCAGTATTAGTTAAATAGCTAAAAAAGACATCAGTTTCATTTTTCATCATGCAATATTTGCAGTTCAAGATAACCATCTCCTGTAAGAATAAATAATAAAATACATTGCTTAATCTAGAGATCACCCAATCTTTGATTCCTTAGCACTATTCACTTTAATCTTCTCATCTTTTTTAATATTATTGACTAATCTCCACATTTCATCTACTTGGTGACAGCTGGTCAGAATTTGAATAAGCAGTTAATTTAACTAAGTTAATCCAAAATTACCTTAACCAGTTTTTTTTTAGTTTATTGAATGATTTCCAAAACTTGGTCAAAGTAATTCTCACTACAGCCAATAGCTGCACATGCACTGAAATTCATGCAACAGACTGAATTAGTTCTGCTTGTTTACAGAAGTTTGAGTGCATATTTATGATTCCGTTGTATTTTGAAATGTTAAGTAAGAACAAATTCAAATGACACAGTAAAAGTATTCTGACTTATTTTATTTTTGACCCAGCTATGAATACTGCATCAGTATGTATTCTCGAGCCCATTATGTCTGTGGAAGTTGTAGCACCCATTGAATTCCAAGGAGCAGTGATTGCAGGAATAAACCGTCGCCATGGCATCATCACGGGACAAGATGGAGCAGAAGACTATTTCACCATCTATGCTGATGTACGTGTGCAGAGTTTTCACCCATTCTTTATCATAAAACAGAACAGAACCTCACAAAAAATTTTAAAAGTACAATTGTAACATTACTTCTTGAGAGTACTTAGAGGAGTTCCCCTTCTTTCAGTTACTATTAAGATACTGATCTCTCCTTTTTATCCTGCCTTTTCTGAGCCTGGTCATGCTGTCTAATTCCTCCATGCCAGAGATACATGACTGTGTGGAACAACCATCTGGTACAGTTGTGATCACAACAGTTAATTCAGCATCCCAGGACACTCATGTGGCTGTACACCATGGAATTTGACAGTGACAACAAACCCTGTAAAAGCCAGTTTGATTTATATTAACTGTATGTGGAAGCTTGAGGTTTCATTCCTCAAAATTTTGTTTGGGAGTTAGCACATCATAAAGGAAGATATCACTGCAAGGTGCACGTTTCAACTAAAGGATAAGACAAAGGATTAACTTGAATGGAGTTGCTAATTAGTGTAGCTAAGCTGCCCAGTATAGCTAAGAAAAATAGGCACTGCATTGTTTCAGAAACCACACATGAAGGCAGCTGTGCTGGAATATTGCAACACAACAGTATGTTTTAAAATTAATTATTGTGCTATTTTAAAGATACGCACATTGGATCCAATTCTGTGTTAATAGTGTGTGTGTTGGCAGATTTCTGGACAAATGTTGTTTCTTCCTGTCTACAGCTTCCTGTTCCACTTGTAAGACACTTTACAGATCAGTTTTTCAGGGGCCTGCAGGGTAGGGAGCAAGATAACAGAATCCTTCCCCCTCTGTTGTTGGAGCCAAGCTGAGGATAACAGCTTAGATAGCAAAAGATACTGAGTGCTTTAGTGCTTCAAAACCACTGCTTTGGTCATCTTAAATGTGCTTTAAATTCAGAGACTCCAGTTCAGCTGAACTTAGAGTAAGCTTCATACTCGCATGTCTTGGCTTAATTTTTAGACAATATTTAGGCTTTAGCTGACTATTCCAAAGGTTTCCAATTTCTGCATCATTAAGCATTGATAGTCTATTAATGGGACATAATTGGTTTATGTTATTTTTGATACAAAACTAGAGAAATCTACAGAATTCTGGAATGCAACTTATATTGTGTAAATGGGTAAAACATTTCAAACTATGCACATTTTGAACAGTTTTAAAGTTAATGCTTTTAAAACAACCAGAGCGAGACAACAAGTACATTAATATTGATGTGAAGTGTATGTGTGCAGGCAAGCTCAGTGCAGATTTTCCAAAAAGCAAAATCATTTTCTTTTCACTAAATTAAGATTATCTGTTATCAGGTGCCACTGAACAATATGTTTGGATATGCTACAGAACTGAGGTCAAGCACAGAGGTAAGTGAGCAAAAATATTGGAGCAGATTAAAACCATTATGAATCCCTCTTAAGAAATGCAGATCACAACAAAATTAATTACCAGAATTATAGCATAATTTCTATTGTAATAGCCAAGATTTTTAATGGAAACCGCACTATATTCTCAGGTAGTGATTGGATGAGTTTTCTTAATGTAATGAAGCAGCAAACTTGGCACAAAAGGGTCTGTTTACTATTGTTAGAGAGCAGCAGATCAGGCAGAAAAGTCTAAAGAAGAAAGTGTAAATGAAACAGGTATCTGGAAAGGAACCAACTAGGAAAATAGGCTAAGGAAAGCAAAGGGAGTTTAGAAAAGGAGTCTATGAATAATTGAGAACAGAGATGGTCGGATATCAAGCTCGGAGGATCTTCCTTGTTTTTTTATCAGAACCCCAAGATTCGCCACTTGGAATCAAGTGCAAAACACATGCACTCAGCTTTTAAAAATCTGAAAGGGGATTTGTTTTGTACATCAGCATATAGTTGCTATTCCTTCCATAGAAAAATCCTGCTGATAATGTTTAAACAATTGGGAATTGAAACTCCTTACAGATCTACTGCAAATCACCTATGTATCTACCAATAGTTTCAGATTTACCTTCCCTTTGCCTTAGTCTAGAGAAGTGAGGAGAAGAGGAAGAAGTGAAAGGAACCAAAGAAAGGGAAAAAGTGGGAGAGAGAAAGGAAATGTACATATGGTTAACAGTCACAGAAAAATGATGATTTGTGTCTGCCTTAACCAGATTTTCAGGAGCCTGAAAAGGGAATGAATGCTAATTTGTTACTGAACATCATTTGTCCTTTTGGAAATGTAATGTGAAATGCCTGCCAAGAAACACTGGTCATTTTCTTTACCTTTCTATTAATTATGTGTTTCGTAGCAAATTCTGTAAAAGCTCTGCCATTTTTAAATTTTAAATGTGTAATGTAATAGTCAAGTATTAGTGTATATTGTCTGTAATACAAAGATTGTTTCTCCCCAGGGAAAAGGTGAATACACGATGGAATACAGTAGATATCATCACTGTTCACCCAGTGTACAAGAGGAATTACATAACCAATACTTGGAAGCAACAGGACAAGTTTCTGGGAAAAAGGGCAAGGCTAAGAGCTGATTCACCTCCATATGAGCCGATCGTAAAGATCTGTTGACAAGCTTCTGCTGCTGCAACACTCAGCTGATTTATAAACGTGAGAAAATTCAGAATAGGTTGCTGAATTTCATCTTGAATCAATACTTTGACTTTATTAAGTCATTAAGGGCGCAATTCTGTGGCTTCTTGGTGTTATCTGGGGTGGGAGCTGTAGGATTATTAGAAACCAGAAGGCCTCAAACTCACAGCGAATGCAGGCAGAACCACACTGGACTCCCTCACCAAATAATGCAGTTGGGCCTCAAGGGAAGAGGAAAGGGGATGTACTGGGAAAAGAGAAGGGGAGGCAGCTAGAGCCAACAGTGTATGCCATGTCCTGTTAGTGCCCCGGCCTCCTTCCCTGTCAGTCCCTGCTGCTTCGTGTAGACCAGATGAAACGCACTGTGCGAGATGCTGCCGTAGTAGTCATCACTGCACCTTGTTCCATAAGCCTCTGAGTTTGGGGCCTTACATGCACCTGCAGCAGAGGGCATAGGAGCGCGCCTCAAGAGACAGTCGGTGAAATATTCACTTGGAAATTCCATTAATCATTGTATTAATTTAATAAAGTATCTTTAATTTTAAGTGCTTAGTATTGGAATTATACTAATTATTAATGTTGTTTCCTTCATCCTGCACCTTCTGAAATTCCCTCTCATTTTTTCTTTCCCATTCCTGGAGACCTTTCCCAGTTGTGTTAAAAGAATTAGATAATAAGTGAATTGGAAGATTGCTGCCTGAGGCTGTGGAAGAGCTGTGCCAAGTGTTCAGAACATGGACGGATAGTCTGACCAGGTATTAAGGAGCCTCCTAACACTCAGACCTTTTTGTAGTCTCTGAGACACCTGGGCAGAACGCCCGTTTGTGGGGTCTGGTAGAAGCAATTCTCACAGCACCCAAGGTCAGAGTCAGGTTTTCCTTGAGCTGGAAAAAATTAATATACATATAATCAGGTATAAAACAATATGTATGTATATATTTACATATATCATTGAGTAGCAAAATTTCAGTGCTTTTTCAGATGAGATCCTCTTTTCAAGTTCCATTAACTAATAGAAATAAACTAACAAATCAAAATATTACGCATAATGACAGGCTATATTCAGGTTACAGTCAAAGTTTGTCTTCTTTTTCATATGACGCCTGGTAGAAAATGTATGAGTTTATCAAAAGTAATTGCTCCAGAGAGATTCTGTTCGACAAAGAAAATAATGATGATGACTGTCATTTTTTTAAAAAATGAGAGATGATTTGAATGCTTTCTTCACTGTTTGAAATGAAGAGAGTTAAAGATGGAAAGCTGTAAAACAGTAAAGACAATAATTAAGTCAATACGAAACAATAATTAAAATGTGAATTAAGAGGCTCTCAGAAAAACCTAAAAAGAACAATCCTCCCAAACTAAAATTATGTGCTATCAAGTTACCTCTGGCTTATGAACGAAGGTCCTCCAAAAAGTTGTCCTATCCATGACATCCCTGCGTAGTAGTTCTAAATTCAAGGCGGTGACTTCCGTTACTGCCAAACAAATTCCTGAGAGTCTGGCTTGGCTGCAGATGGTCAGGATGACAGACAGGATGTGTGCCTAACCTGTGGGACCTGGCTGATGTTCTTCCTACTAACTGACCAGGGAAAAGCTGCACAAAATGGCTGGGCTCCCAACAAATATGATGTAAAAGAAACTGAGTTATAACCCAGTCACAGCCACAACAAAAGAGGGTGCAGAATAACAGTCTGTGCTTGGTAGATTAATGTCCTCCTCAATATAGATCAATGCAAGATGCCTTTCCCTTGGTGCAACTAATCTCTTCCTCAAGCTGAAGACTAGGTGCATTTAACTCCTAATGCCTCTGAGCAAAAATAAAAATAAAAATCCTTTCAAGTTGTTGTGGTAGGCAAGGTTGAGAACATTAGCTGGCCAAGCAAAAGGCAGTTGAGGCAAAAAGCTGGTGGAACACGATAGACGACCAACAGTGTTTTCTGTTTCTGTCCAAACTTGCAAGGGTCAGTGGAGGCAAGCAGGTTCTGGACTTCTCTGGTATAAATGGAAATACATGACCCCGTGTGACACAGAGCACTGAAGCTGGGTTAACTCGGGTCAGGAAATGGTGATTTCTGTAGTAAGGTTCTGGTGCGGATCACTGATCCAACAGCTGTGAGTGGAACCACTTGGCAAGCCATCAGCTTGCTTGATGGGGCCAATTCGGCTTACCAGCAGATTGAGGGCTCAGCGCTCTAAATGCTGTTTTTCAAAACCAGCAGGTACCCCCACAACCTATTATTCATCCACATTCCCCAGTGCTGTTTTTATGTAACTGCAGTCTTCTGCAGTTGTCAAAGGGCAAGAAATTATTTGGCAATTGTTTTTTGGCAATTACTTGGGAAAATTGGGAGTGACAAAAAACAAAGCTTTGCTGTGTATTTTTGGGCACCTTGGAAAGAACTACTACTAACTGTCCAAAGGGAGAGTGTGAAAGGCTGCAACATTCTTTCCCTGTATTTCTATAGTCCCGGGGTATAAACTTGGTAGCAGGAAGGTCTCCCATTCTTTCTTGATGAATGCATCTGCTTCCTTGTGTTTCCTCACCTACTTTTGCATGTGTGCAGAATATGGGAGCATGAATTTAGAAATATTGGGACTTCTTAGAAGACTGTATTTTGTAGGTAGACACACTGTTTTCTGCCTTGGAAATAAGTCCTAGAGTTTCAATAAAGAAAAGCCATTCCATATAGAGTCCCAGAGAGTGGCTTAATATAGTATGACAGAAATTCTGGAAATGCTAGATTTCATTCTTTTTTTAAAAGATTCAAGTGATGTTAACCTTTAAAAAACCTTAAAATAAGTTAAAAGTTGACAGCTCAAAATTGTACAAACAATACTGTGGCTACTGAGAGAGAGTTGTCTGTGAGGCTGCTGGTGCCTCTGCAGGGAGCACGCCTGAGTCCAAAGTAGGGGATGGTCTTCGATTCATACAACAAAAGAAAAGCACGCATTTGGACCTCCATTACTCATGACTTTCTCCGTGTACCAGAAGTGGGTGTGTTTTCATTTAAATCACAACATGCTGGGAGAAATTGTTTCAAAACTCTTGTTCTGAGCAGTTTGCTGTGATTGAGGTAAGGGTTTCAGTGCTCTCGCAGTCCTGGAGAGGGGCTTTTTTTATCAGTCCACACCCTGCCCACCAGAAAAAAGCAAAAAGCAAAACCTAAGCCAAACTTGAAAATACGTGCATTCTGAGTACAGGAACAGAGGCAAAAAGAATCTGTATAGTTACATGCCTCACCCAGATAGCATTCAACAGTTGTGCAAGGTGGGGGCTGTTCCAAAGAAGGCAGGCCTGGGGGTCTGCTGTTGGGGAGGGAGGAATACAGTCCATTGGTCAAGTGGTGGATGCGCCCAACTGGTTGCTAGAAAGCCCATAAACAGGTTTGCCACTTTAGCCCACGTGCATGTCTTTTTTCAGTCTTTATTTGATTAGTCCCGCTTTTATAATGACCTCAAAGAGGCTTTATCCCTGTCCTGCTCTCTGTCTTACCCCCACAACAATCATGGGAGGTCCCAGCAAGGGCAGCACAACACACCAGCTCACTTCTCTATGAGCGGATTGCTGTGTGACTTGCTATAACCTCCCATATCAACGGGCAGGCTGGGGAGCTTCCGTGGAAGAAAATCCACATTAAACAGGCTGCCTAAGTGAAATATGATGCTTGATAGCATAAAAAACGATGGCATTTATATAAATTTGTAGCAATCAACGGAGCAAGAGGATTTTGGTACAAGTAAGGCTAGAGCAGATAGGGCACCCTATATACCATTAGCTACTGTGGGTATGGCTGCTCAGAATTGGGCAGCAGGTGCAGAAGCTTGATATGGAGTCTAACAGAAGGGCTGTAACCTTTTGGCCTTCAGTGTGGTTCCAGCCTGCACCTTCTATTTGCATCAGAGCAAGGCTTCCATTTGTACCAAGAAAGTTTTTCTTCTGATGCTAATAGCAGGCACATGGGCTCTGACCTATACTAGGCCCACATAGTAAGACAGTCAAACTGTTTTGGGGGATCCTGCTATTTATTTTTAAAGGTCAATCATAGTATATTATTATCTAACCTTATCTGGATCAGCTGCTTTAGTTCTGCATTATCTGCTTGTATAATTTATGCTGTTTTATCAGTTTTCCTTTCTAGTCCCACTCTGTCATCTTTGTACAACATGGAAAATGAATTTTGAAGTGGCTTAACTGATACAAACTGATACAAAATAGCACACACAAGATGTACCACTATTCATTTTATTGGAGATAAGTTAAGAGCTTCAAATACTGCTTTTCAAAACTTAAAATATTTTATCAAATATTTCACTAAAATGGTGGTTTGTAAAACTTCAAGACTTTTCTTCAGATATATATTAAAATTTGTCTCATACAAAGTTATCCCTAGTTCCAGCATTTGATGACAAATCAGTAGTTCTTCTTACATATATTAAAGGATCTGCAAACAGTGGTTTAGGAAGATACAAAAACAAAAAACAAACACTTTTTTGTCCATGAAGTTACCTAGAAAAGAATATATTCATGGTGGATCAGAATGACTAGTGCAAAATTTGCAAATATACTGCAATGATTTATATAGAAGTATAATAACAATACTGATTTTGGAATATTAAAACAATAGGTGCTCCACACCATTATAAAAATGTTTACACCTGTATAAACACAAGCATTCCTCCTGCTTAAAAATTACTTTCTGTTTCCATGAAAAACCCACTAGCAGATCCCAGTTCTGTGCCAGAACCATCAGCAGATTCAGATGATCCCTCTTCCACAGAGCAGTCATACTTCACTTTCAGAGGCTTCTCCAGGTGCCAGATAACACGCATATGGCAAGAAAGAGGCTGCAGAAATATGTAAAAAAAATTAGTATTTCTGTAGAGGTTTGGAGTATTAAAGTCCTCTTGGGGGGAATCCTACTGAATAGACCTATAGACCCCTTCAAGTATGCATGGAATTATGTTACAAATGTTCTAGTTCACATGTTAAAAAAAATATGATTTCAATAACCACTGCCTGGGTATGGCTTGTCATGTCATCCACCATGGTTTGTTGGAGAAGGAAACAAACTTCCAGTAATCTTGCTACAAATCATGGGTTTATTAGAAGATTGTTTTTCCCCTCTAACAATCTGGTAGCTTATTTTGATTGCGTGAACCAAGTCAGTCCCTCAATTATTTTTGTAATGTTGTATATTGGTAGTAATTCTAGATTGTGGATGAGTTGTTGGAATGAGAAACAGTAGCTTGACTACAGCCACTTTTTGTACAATTGTATAGATGTATACTCAGAAGGAAGTCCTATTGAGATCACTAGGAAGAAAGTGTGTATGAGTTTTCAAACTTAGTGACTTCATGGCAGGGACTTCCTAACTTTGGCTTAGTGTCTCAACACCTTTGCTCTGCAAGCTTTCCAAATGTGGCTAAAGAAATAAGATTACTGCTCTGTAATTTCACTCATGTAGATTCGACATCTCTTAGGAGAAAATTGCTAAAGTGCTGTGGTTTTCTTACCTCAGAAGCATCACTATCAAGCAGAACAGTGTAGTCAAACTCAAGTGCATCATCAGCTCTTCTCTAGACAAAGAAATAGAACAAAGATTGTCAGTCAAAATTAAAATGTCATTAAAAAAAATCTTGTTGGCATTCAGGCATTGTAATTTATGAAGTCATCAAACACTGTGCCAAATGTCTGGTAGGGAGGTGTGTATTTGAGATTCTATGTCCTTGTATGTTCTTCATGGTATTTCTGTAAATCCATGTCCTTTTATTACAAGTATTGTCAATGTAGTTCAGATATTTTTCTCTTCACCACCTTCATACACCATGAACAGAGCTGGTTTGCTTTTGCACAAAATAGCTTCCATTTGGAGCATGTTAGCTCCATATATTGCAGCGAGGCTATGCCAGTTCTTCAATAACCAATGCATATGTGCTGTCTCCATCTGGTAGCAGAGAAAGCAGCTCACTTCAGCACATGAACCTATAAAGTCCTGCTGATTTAGGTTGCAATCTTAAATATACTTACAAGTGAGTGAGCATCATTGAATTTAATGAGTTTTACTTTACACCTAGTTAGGACTACATTGCACCTGCCTTGAATAGAATTACAGGCTACAGCCACACAGGAAGACAGTCTTAACCACTACTGGTCCTATATATAGTGGCTAAAAACATCTAGCAAGCCAGGAGTCATATAAAATGCTGTGTGTAGACACAACATTGAGAGCCAGCATGGAAGGCTCATTAGGATGCTGGACTAGAGACCTAGGAGTTTCAGGATCTAACCTCCATTTGGCCAAAGCTCTTGGGTGACTTTGGGATAGTTACACTTAATCTAATCTACCACACAAAGTAGTGAGATAAACTGGCGTGGAAGAAGACTATGTCAACCCCATTGAGCTCCTTGTAAGAGGAAGAAGGGGGGATATAAATGTAATTCAGTAATAACAGACTTCTGCTCATACTACAAAATCTTTCTTCCCCACTGGAGTGCCCCCCCACAGCACCCCTGGAGCAGAATTGTGTTGGGACTGTCAGGAAATCCAATATGCCGTTCCATCAAAGGATCATGCTAGTTTGCCTGAAAAACCCTGCCGGGTTGAGAATTTAACTGCCAACATCTGCCAGTCTGAGAAGTTTGAGGACCAAGCAAGATATGCATGAACCTTCTCAGTATGAAGGCTGTTCATCTTAGATCTATATGGGCTGCTTGTGGCCTGGGACCAGGCAGCCATCTGTGCACATCCCAGAATGCTCTGCATCTGTTATGTAGATAGGTTAAACAACTGAGTACAGGCACCATGTGGCTTTGGCAGGCTACAGGAGTGCTTTTATGGCCTGCAAAACTGTGGAAAACCATTCACCGAGATTTCCCATAATGGTGTAGCAGGAGGTGGTGTACTTAAGGACGTTAAGATACCCAACAGGAAAGCCAAGCTTCTGGGGGTACACAAAACCCCCTCCGGCAGGGCTGCTGCCTTTGCATGCAAACTACATCAGCTTCACCTACCCACTGCTTCATGCTCTTGATTTGTGCCATGTTGTAACCAAAGTCTTCAGTTGACCTCTCCCATGCAATGTAACTGCTGCCAATGCTGGCCAAAGCCCACAGATGCTCGAGGGGGGGCTCATTACTATCTGCAAGGGACAGAAGATAGGAATGGTTTAGCAAATGTATCAGTGAGATGTTTATGGTAAGCAGATACTGGCTCCAGGTATCTTGTGCGTGTGCAAGCAGGAAGGCAGTACCCTCAACCAGATTTTTTAAACTTTAGCAAAGAGATCTCTAACATTTTTCAAAGAATCATCTCCATTAATAGGCAGCATAGAAATCAAACAATTTTAAGGTGGCAGAGGTGGTCCACTTTTTAATGCGTGTTAGTTGGGTAGTAGATACCATGAAGGTTGACCACATACACCAACAACAGCGAGTGTGCTAGTTAAAAAAAAAAGAACTTATTTATTTATGTATGTATGTATAACATTTCTGTGCCGTACCCATCACTGAAGCCTCGAGGCGGCTCACAAGGAAAATAAATAAAGCATAGAACAATATTAAAAATTTGGCATTCTCGGCGATAATATAAAACCATTAAATAAAACACAGATTAACAATTAAAATATCGTTTAAATAAAAAGGTCTTGGCCTGGCACCGAAAAACAAATAACGACAGCGCCAGGCGGACCTCTCTGGGGAGCGCACTCCATAGGTGGGGTGCCACCATAGAGAAGGGCCTCCTCCGGGTACTCACCCTCCTAATATCCCTCACAGAGGGCTCCCGGAGAAGGGGCTCCCCTGCCGATCTCAAGGGGCAGAAGGGCATATATGGATGCAAGCGCTCCTTTAGATAACCAGGTCCCAAGCTGTTGAGGGCTTTATAGGTGATAACCAACACCTTGAATTGGGCCCGGACTTCAGTGGGGAGCCAGTGAAGCTGTCATAGAACAGGGGTTATATGAGAACAACGCCCAGTCCCTGTCAGCAGCCTGGCAGCTCTATTCTGCACCAATTGAAGTATCCGGACATCTTCAAGGGCAGCCCCACGTAGAGCGCGTTACAGAAATCTAATCGGGAAGTTACCAATGCATGTGACACTTCTCTCTGGATTAATGATCCAATGTTCAACTTGCCAGTATGTGTGTCTGTCATGTAAGTGATGAACCCACATGGACACCACATGTTAAAAAATCTGTGCTGACTGATCATAAAATCCTAAATTCTTTCCTTGCCAAGAATTCTGAAGCAGCACAGCAATGGATTTCTTCTGCTTCATTTTTAGCTCTCCTTACCAATAGACTGAACTTCTGTCCACTGGGAAGGCAAAAGGATATTGAGTGGCTGCCCTACTTCTCCCACAAAGAGAAGAAAATGGCTAGCATTCCCTAAAACGCTCTACAAGTGACTGTACATGGAAAAGCAGCTATTGCAACTCTACTTCGTGCAGGTGCACTAAATCTGCCACCCTGGAGTAGCTGTCCCAAGCCTGGTTCCCAACAATTATGGGTGTTGTTGGCCAGACAACTGGAGGGCACCAGTTTGGGTGAAGTTGCCTCGAGCACCTTCCAGGAATGGGTATGAGCTAACCAAAGCTGCTAATCTGAAAGGGATATACAGCAGTGTATTTATTGACTCCAGACATACCTCTGATGCTAAGGTACAAGCCGAAGTCATCATGCAGGCGCTGTTCTTTCTCTTTGTTGAGTAAGCACTGCATTTCAACAAATGGCTTAGGCTTTTTCTTCAGGTAGAACACTGTTGCAAGGCACGTCCCTAGATTTTTCTTAAAAAACAAACACAATGGGTGGAACTTTTTACTCCCAAATGTTTTATGAATCCCACCACCAGCCCACTCCCTCCCATCCCTATGCCAGTGTTGCAGAATACCTCACCACCACATGGGCAGATGCTTAAAAAAATTCAAAGAAATCTAATCACAACACCTCAGAGAATTGAGGAATTAGTGAATGTCTTGTCCAGGTCTGCAGCTCTGGGGTAATCAATCAAAATAGATCAGCACTCCTCAATAGTTTTGGCTCCAAGCATTGCATCTGCAGCTGCTCCCCATATTTGGAATGCTCTCCCCAAGGAGATTTGCCTGGCACCTTCCTTATTCTTTTTTCAGCACCAGGCAAAGACCTTCCTTTTTTAAAAAAATATTTTAATAGTTGATGCCACTGAAACTTTGCTTTGTATTTTATCTGTATTTTTAATTGTTGCAATTAGCTTTTTGATTGTGGTTTTTATCTTATGATTGTGAGCTGCCCAGAGGTGCTGTGGCATAATAGGCAGCCTACAAATGTTATAAATAAAAATATGTGTGCACAGACACTCATGCTGACACACTCCTGGGAGAGGAGAAGCAGCTCAGCTTGCTAGCACTGTTAACCCTAAGCCCTTCCTCTATCTATCTATCTATCTATCTATCTATCTATCTATCTATCTATCTATCTGAGCTAAGAACTTGGAGGTAAGCAAAGGATTTCTTTTGCTGGCACTAAGAAAGAAATTTCAGTAGGCTAGCAAGAAAGATCCCTAAAAGTGACACCATGCTATGATGATGATGATGATTGGTGGTAGTGGCACATATAGAAATGTCTAGTGGAGAGCCAGAAATGGCTTGATGGGCCACGCTCTGATCAACCTTGATTTAGAAAAGCTAAATGAGCCCAGTTATCTGATTCTGTATAAATCAGTTTCATTTGCATGAGTCCTTAAGAGCTTCACGACACAGAGATGTTGCTTCTCCCAAGTCCAGTTAAGAGAGAAAACCTGCAATAGCCACTGAGGAAAACATGGGAACCTAACAGCATCAATTCTCTTCCTCGGAGCTGGAAGGAACAGGGAGACACGTCAGGCCAACTTTGTACGAAAGGAGACGTGAATGTTATGAAAGGGAAGAGGAGTGAGGTCAGCGCCCACGGGCCATGTGCTGTACCAGCCGGAAGATGTTCCTGGGCTGTGACTATGAAGAAGAAAGGCCTTTGCACACACTGCTCAGCATCTCGTGGTAGTGAGCAAATGTCTCTCCAGTGGGACCCATCATGACTGTCCACCAAAGGCACCCAACCAGCCCGAGCGTGCGGTGCCTGCCGTCGCACGGGCAAGATTCATCCCATCTCCTACCTGACTGTCTAGAAGACAGCAGGTGGACATGCTTTCTCTGCCTTTGGCTGCTGCTCACAGGTTATGTTGCACAAGTGTTCCTGAAGCATCACTGGGGGAGCTGCTGTGTAACAAGAAGCCCGTGATATCCAGGAAAGTTAGTCAAGCAGTGATACAAGAAAGATGGCCGGCCATGGAAAAGAGAGGGCAATGGTATGAAGGGGGAACTGGTGGGCTGTATTTTTAAAAGCATGCAAGAAGCTCCATTTTGAGGTGCAGACCTACCCCACTTTGAATATCTTTTGTAGAAAACTGCAGGAAGTATTTGCGCCCAACTCCTGGGATAGTCTGCAAGGGAATGAAGAAGCAGTTAAACTTCAGAGCATTTTTAAAGCATAGGCAACACTTTACAATGTCAGATCAAACTGCAATAATACTTTGCATTGATGGACAGAAGGATGTATCTAAGCTGCTTCCACAGCAAAAATGTGAGACCTTTTTTGTTAGCCACTAGTACAGATTTCAGGGCTCTACAAGGTATGAAAGAATTTTATCCCTATGAATGGAGGCGATTTATGCGGTTAATGAACACAGCATTCAAAAAGAACTTCAAGATGAAGAATTAACCATTAAATACTGTATACAGCTTGTGTGTATTGATTCCAATTTGAATATTGTTTTTGAATGTGCATGCTTATATTTTTAATTAAAAAATAAAAGTAATAATTAGCATTTGCATAATACAGGTTATAAGGGCTGCCTGTACACCAGGGGTAAATAAATTCTGACCTTTCAGATATTTTGGCTTATAACTCATCCTGAAATATTGGCCACACTGGCTGGGGCTAATGGGAATTGTAGAGCAGTACAGCTGCAGGGTTACAAGCTATCGAGTGTGATTATGCATCAACTCGCTCTAAGTAAAGGTTATAAAAGAGGCCAATATTATCCCCATATTATGTAGGGGGTCACTGAGGCTGCCTTCTCCAGCTTGATGGTCTCCAAATGTGGGGCTGCAACCCCCACCCTTCCCAGAAGCTGGTAAGGATGAAAGCTGCCGTCCAAGACAGGAGGACGACACCAGGTTGGAGAAAGCTGGGCTCGATATTCCCCGTTGCTAATTAGTGACTGTGTGTAGGAGGTTGGATTTGTACCCATGATTTCCAGGTCACAGATGGACTTAGGTAAGACTGTGATAAAACAAACTTCCAATAGTGAAATCGCAAGTGGAAGCACACATTATGTATTTATTTCTGCATGCTCACAACCGGAAGAGGGAAAGGTTTGTTCCTAGGATTATACATCATGGTTCCTGTTGCAATGAATTAGATTCCCTGTGGTTTACAAAGCGTTGAACAGTCCTTCTGAATCAGACCAGGGAGGTCATGCCTCCATTTTAATAACAAGCCTAAACTGGGGAGAAAGTATGTGACCAAGTTAAAGCAGCAAACATGGATTTATATATTGAAATTTTGTAGCTGAAATATTGATTATCCAGTGAATACCTCCAAAGTGCACATGAAAATATGAAACTTACTTATAATCTAACATAAAATAAGCTATATATTGCATTTGTAATTTTCTAAAAATATGAATATTTAAATTGTCAAACAGAAAACATGGGTGTTTTCATTCCATGTAATGAAGAAACCAGTTCCGCCCGGTATCCACTTTTTTCTTCTGGAAATTTCTGGACACTGAACAGAACAATCTGCCAAAAGAGCTGGAATGATCAGAGGTTGGAACCACTGACATGTACAAAAAGGCTCTTCAAAAATAGCAGCAGTGAGGGAGAAGTGGCATCCTCCTCCCTCCCTTCCAGTTCCAGGAGTGCCTTTTGACCCATTTCCTTCCCAATTCAAACAGCTCCAGGACCAGCATACATGTCCCTCTGTTAGGGGCAAGATTAAAGATTGGAGGAGCTTTGGATCGATGCATCTCCCGATCCAACCCTTCCATTCCCTGCTCCTGCTCCTTTTAATCTTTCACAGAACTGACAAGGTAAGCAATACAAGAAGTAGGAAGTTGCTTGATGGTTTCAGTGAAGGCTGAAGATCTGCTTGGGTTGAGAGTTAGCTTGTTTTTTTGAGAAGGTAAGTCTATGGCAATAGGCCCTTGATTTATTGGTTGTAAATGTTTGCTTGCATAAAAGGTAGTCTTCTAATTAGCACTCATTTCAAGTTTGGAGGGAAACCCTATGTTTGTCTATTCAGAAGTAAATCCCATTGCATTCAAGGTGTGAGGAGTTTAGGATTGCTATTGTAAGAGGTTTTTTTTTGGTCTCTATGTGCTCAAGGGAAACTTTTTCCAAAGGCCTTCATGACCACTGGTGCTGCAATCTTCTAACTGCAGAGGGCATGATTACGCCAAAATTAAGCAGAAGAAATTGAGAGATAGCTGAGTTATTTTCCTGGATGCTATATCCCTTGCCACCTTCGCTTATGCATTTATTATATATTCCATTTTATGTACTTGGGAAGTTTTAAGCTGCACAGCTAAAATGTGGGAAAGAAAAGTATTGCCAGACTCTGCCAGCTATGCAATGAATTAATCATAAATGAAAGTAAAAGCAGCCTCTCTTAAAAAACAAACAAACCCTCTCTAACCTTGCTCAATTCTGCTACCTTGTAATAAAACCAATCCACCTCTTCAAGGATATCATCAGCCAAGCAGGTGTATTAAATCTTCTGGCATTAAGTAGAACAGGTTGAGATGAAACTTGTTGTGTGTATAGAATATTTAGGACCTTTCTAAGGTCTGTTTTCAATTCATATCCAGTTCTTATGCTAGAAATATAAAGAAGCTTCCAAACAGCACCAGACTGGAATTTTGTACTTTCAACAGGTGATCCGGGGGCACAAGTAAGCAGTAGATTGCCAGATTTTTCAGCTGGTATCTCATTTAATAGCAACTCATCAGGTTTCCAGGTAACATAATTATTTCTATACTGTGAAAAATTCCAGCAACTGATTGCTGCTGTTAGCTCCTGTTCAAGTGAGAAGAGCAAGCCAGACCAAGTGTTTTCTGATCAGTTTTGATGCAGTTTGCATTATTTATTTATTTATTTATTAAAACATTTTTATGCCGCCCCATTCGCCGAAGCCTCGGGGCGGCTTACAACATAGATAAAACAAGTTAAAATCCATATAAAATAATCTTAATTAAAACTCACATTATAAAATAAGCCGCCCTGGCCAGATAAAATTCAATTATATTTAGCATTTAAAATGTTGCTTAAATAAAAAGGTCTTAGCCTGGCGCCGAAAAACAAATAACGACGGCGCCAGGCGGACCTCTCTGGGGAGCGCATTCCATAACTTAGGCGCCACCGCTGAGAAAGCCCTTCTCCGAGTAGCCACCCTCCTAATTTCTCTCACGGAGGGCTCCCGGAGAAGGGCCTCTCCCGCCGATCTCAGGGGGCGACTGGGCAAATATGGATGTAAGCGCTCCTTCAGGTAACCAGGACCCAAGCCGTTTAGGGCTTTATAGGTCATTACCAACACCTTGAATTGGGCCCGGACTTCAATGGGGAGCCAGTGAAGCTGACGGAGAACTGGCGTCATGTGAACATAACGTCCAGTCCCCGTCAGCAGCCTGGCAGCTCTATTCTGAACCAATTGAAGTATCCGGACCGTCTTCAAGGGTAGCCCCACGTAGAGCGCGTTACAGAAGTCAAGACGGGAAGTCACCAGCGCATGAGTCACTGTTGCAAGGCAGTCGTACTCCAGGTAGGGGCGCAGCTGATGAATCAGCCGAAGCTGGATGAAAGCGCTCCTCGCCGCTGTTGTCACCTGAGCTTCAAGTGAAAGCTCCGGGTCGAGGAGCACTCCCAAGCTGCGGACCTTGTCCCTAGGAGGGAGTGCAACCCCATTCAGGACAAGGTTCAGGTCACCTTCTCCGAAGCCCGAACCGCCAACCAACAGGACCTCCGTCTTGTCTGGATTGAGCTTCAGTTTATTGGCCCTCATCCAGCCCATTACCTCGGCCAGGCACCGGTTCAGTACAGCCACTGCCTCACCTACATTACATACAGGTTGCAATTCTTGCTAATTTTAAATGTGTGGACATGTGGAAACAGCCCTGCCTACAGCACAGCTTTGGTTCCTCAGATCTTGCCCAAAACAGCAGGTCCATTTTCAAGCACCTCTTCTGTTTAGCCCAAAAGGATGCAATTTGATGGATAAGGGTGGAAGACATTCCAAAGCAGCAGGCACAAGCCTGACAATGGAATGATTGTTTTCGAACCTCACTAGGAAAGAAATGCATTAACGACTCATGTTACCTCCACCAGATTAATCCTTCAATACAGTGGGGGGGAAAGAAAAACCTTAATGAGATTTCTAACTTAAGGCATGATTTTAATTATAACATCTGGCTACCAAGTGCTGTTAAAGTTTCAGGAAGTATCATTTGTTTAAGAAGTTTTTTAATGGCATTTTCATCCAGAAATGACAGTGATACAAACAGAAGTGGGCTACTCAGCCAGCATGCTTCGGGCAGGTATAGTAGCTGCAAGAAGCCATGGTGGTTTATTTCATTCACTGAGAATGCAAAGCAAGTCAATGACAAATTGTGGGTAGCTGAAAAACAAAGCAAAAACCTTCTCATTTCTCCTAGCGAAGAGGTATGAGCCTCATTCACATAATACTAAATTCTAAGTGGTTTAGCATTGCGTCTGGATGTAGCCATTGTCAGTTATATTCTTACAAGAGTTTTAAAAACAGCATAGCAATTGCATACTTTGCCCATTCCCAAAAGCATCAAAGGAAAGGTAGCTATCTGCTAATGCAGGGTTTCATTTCAAGGCCTGCAAAAATCATTAGATGAGGCCCAGACCCAGAAAAAGAGTGCCTAACACCACAAACCTAAGCAAGCTCATAAATATGGCTTATTTCCTATGTTTCTCCTACATTAATGGGCTTAAGCTTTGTTAAACAAAGCTGGTTTGCCAGGGTGCCCACTTGTCCTGGAATGTCATACAGAGCCATGCAATGGCTAGCCAACCTTCAAACAGCCCATGGCTTGTTTTAGGGTTATTTGAGAATGGTGTAAACTTCAAACAAGCCCTGCCACCTGGATTTGCACACGAACCCAGAGCAAGCCAGGGGCTCACATGTGCCATGCATCAGTACTTGGCACAGTGCAACCCCCAGTGGGCTGTCATGTCATGAAAACCAGCTCTCCCAGTTGGACAGCAGTCCATGGTGGAACAATAAGTGCTGGACATGAGATGAAAGAGGGCAGTCCGAACACAGCCAACTTCCATCCTAGGGAGACTCCTATACTATGGCCGGGCACCAAAGACAGGCTTATCGAGTCTAATTGCTCATATCATTCCACCTGAACACTTAAGGAACAGAAGTGCAAAGGAGAAGTGGCAGCTATACAAAAACAATGATTTTTTTTCCCCAGTGCAGCAATGATGGGATCACTAGAGGGAGCAGTGGGGACTGATTCTCATAATTCAACATATATGACTGTGCTCCTTGAAGAAAGAGCGAACTACAAAGTTGGCTAGGCAGATCATCGGTCAAACATTGTGCCCAATGATGTCTTCCCCAGAAGAAAAGGGTGCCAATGGCTACGAATAAAGGCAGTGATATATTACCTCCAGCATTGGGGCACTCACTCTGAATGTTGAGTGGCCAGGGAACATGAGCGGGATGATGGACTCGCGTCCTGCTCGTGGGCTTCCCACGGGCACCAGGCAGGCTACTGTAGAAACTAGACAGGTCAGCCTTTCTCAACCTCGCAGGGGCTGGAGGTACATGCGGGGGCTGGAGCCTGGCAATCATGCAGTGCAGCCGGAAGCCCTGGAGGACTCCAGAACGCGGTGCTGCAGCAGCCACACAGCCCCTTGTGCTGGCTGTCTCATGCTTTCGTCCTGCCTCCAGTTGTGCCTTTGACCATGCCCCAGGTCCCGCCTGTTCCTGCCTCTGTCCTTGCCTTCTGTCTGACTCTGCCTTGCTAGGTACCTAAAGCATCCAAAAATATTTAATGTCATGAGCTTGGTACCCATGACTGGTATTTTTAACAAGTCTACTGTATAGCACATTATTCTTGGCTGCTGTACTGCTTTTAAATTTTGCATTGAAGAAAACTTGATTGTGTGTTCCTGCTTTAGGAACTGTTGTAAACCAACCAGAGGACTTTGTCTATCAGGCAGTATAAAAATAAATAACCAAGTAAACAGCCAGAACATCCTGTGTGTGACTACCGGCTTAACTCTGAGCTGGACTAGGCCATCATAATAAAGACCCTGAATAATAAAGTTCCTGGGTTGTTGCTTGAAAGCAGAAGCTCATGCTTGGCCATGTCAATTCCTAAATAAAACAACCTGGGAATTGCTGTAACATGTGAACCAGGTCAGAGTCTAGTGCCAATTTAAAGAGCAACAGAGTTATTACGGTATAAACATTCTGATGAAAAAAGGTATTTATTTATTTATTTATTTATTAAAACATTTTTTATGCCGCCCCATTCGCCGAAGCCTTATTATGGCGGTATGCCATAATAAATTTAAACAAGATGATTAGTTGTTCCAAGAAAGACCATCTTTTTTGTTTTAGTCTTCCAAAGAAAGACCTTGAATATGACCCAGGCCTCAGCAACAAAATGCCACTAACGTATAAGCTAAGAATGGCCAAACCCCCGCAAGAAGGGTAATAAGCAGATGACTGGGCAGCCTGGTTTGGCAGAGGCTACCTCTGCCATGCACTCCCATGCCAAAAAGATATAAAAGGCACGGGAGCCCCTGTTGCTGGCAACTGCTGTACCAAAGCAGCATCAGGGAGCATCAGAGAGGCAGTCTGGCTTGCATAGGCCCTTTGATCACATGAAAAGGTGCTGTGTTTATGTTTTTTTACTCCAAAGATGTGAGCCTTTCCCTCAAAAGAACAGCTTCAGATCAATCTGTATCCAAAAAACATACTTTTGATGAAGTCCAAAGGCTGGAAATGTTAACACCCTCCTTCAATCCTGGCCAGCAGTTGGTTTGTTTTGTAAAACATTACAAAGATCGCTTACTCTGGTCTCCCCCCCCCCCCACCTTCAAACACCTCCATAGTAAAAGAGAGAAATAAATAGAAGTTGCCCAGGGCTCTTTGCTGCCTCTTCAAGAATTTTATTTTCAGAAGGACTGAATGCTAGACAAGAGTGAATACTCAAGTGGAGATTAGCGCCTGCAGCAGGTTCCAAGACACCAACAGCTTCAGTATTAACCCACTTGGACTAGATTTGTAAGGCAGTCTTTGAAGTTTCCACAACTGAAGCTGGAGAGGTATAGTGAGGGATTTGTTGCAAGCCACCCGTTTTATCTCTGCACCAGTACTAGGCTGTTCCAAAGAGCCAAACAAGTTTACATCCGCATGCTTGGAGAGCACAGCAAATCTCCAGATTTGCAGTTGTGTTGACTGTAGCATTGATTATAACTTACTTAGCAGATTTAGATAATAACTTCAAGGTTTCTGAAAATGTACACATAGTTTCATTAGGTACTCCTGTTCTCTCTGTAATTCTATCCTGGCACAACTCAGTTTTTGAGTGTTCGTAGACAACAAGGGACACAGCACTTTAAGAATATCTGATCCTATGCAAAAGTCAGTCCTGTGAAGCTCAGTGGAACTTATTCCCAGACTGAAAGTGTATAGCATTTCAGCCCAAATGACTAGTGCATTACAGAAAGTAGTAGCAGGGTGGCTGTTTTCACTTTGACCAAGCATTATGCATACAATTTGATACACATAAATGAATGTGGCTGTAAAATTAGAGTATCTTGGCAAATGCATAAGTCTCCTTCTCCAGGTAATCTAAAGAAACCAATGGCAGAAGACCAAAATAATTCCTCCTTTATACAACATAAGCGTACTGCTCCGGGACATGCTGACTGCTTCTAATTTAAGTGGTTTTATAGGGAGATTTGACCTGACAATCTTAAATCCCTTGCTTTTTGGTGACGGAAATCATGGGGGTGGGTGGGAAAATTTTGAACCACAAGGCAGACAGATGCTACTTGTTCCTGATTATATTTTATTAGATGATGTCCGGTTATCAGAGTCCTACCATTTATAATTGTGTTGGACTTTCCTACATGCGGGATGGAGATAGGATTTAAACTTCAGGCCCAGGTTGCAAATGTCTGGAGTTCCCCGGGCAGCCAACAGTCCCTTTCCCTGACCTATACCTTTTCCGTTGACACACAACTCTTTAGTGATTTCTCAGCTTTTGTGCAGTTCCCTCTCCACCAAGTTGTGAAAAAGCTGGTATATCTCTTCAGGCTTAATTACCATCAATTAAACCTTTAAGCAACAACATGCTGGGACTGTTTGTCTTTTTGACAGCCCATTTGCCACCGGCCCCAGGTCAGTCTTTGGACTGCTCCCTCATCCCCCAGAAAGAAGCCTCAAGTGCTTCTCCAAAATTGAATGTGGCCCTCTCACTGCCCCTGAACTAGAGACACCAGACTAGCCACTGAGCCCTAACTTTAAAAGGTATATGGTGAGAATAACTGAAGGAACCGGTCGTTTACTGAAATTTCCATTGCGTGTTTTTCATCTGCAAAGCCTATGAGAATGCATGTTAAGGACCATCCCTTCAGGTTGAAAAACAGCTGCGGTAGTGGCACTGGGGACAATCTGGAGTTAGGTGGCTTTCCATGCGAGCGTAAGAAGCTGTCTCATACTCAATGTATCCAGCCCAGCAGTGCTCACCAAGGGTCTCAGGAGTTCTTTCCTTGCGCTACCAGGAGATTTTTGTTGTTATGCACTGCCAAGTTGTCTCTGACCTATAGTAACCCCATGAATGAAAATGTCCTGTCCCATGACTGCTCTCTGTTCAGCTCTTCCAAGTTCAAGGCTGTGGCCTCCTTTAGGGAGTCAATCCATCTCAGAGTTGGTCTTTCCTTTTGTCTTCTGCCTTCAACTTTCACTAACATTCTTGTTGTGAGCCGCCCCGAGGATTTGTTGCGATGGGGGCGGCATAAAAATGTTTTAAATAAATAAATAACATGATTGTCTTCTCCAGGGACTCCTTTTCATGATGTGTCCAAAGTATGATAGCAACAGTCTTGTCATTTTTGCTTCCAGGGAAAGTCCTGGATTGATTTATCTAGGACTTACTTGTCTTTCAGAAGGTCCAGGGGATTCACAAAGCTCTCCTCCAGTACCATGTTTTGAGTGCATCCATTTCTTCCTATTGGTTTTCTTCACTGTCCAGCCTTAGATTGAAGGGGTTGACCTGGAAACTGTTTGCGTGCAAAGCAGGTGCTCTCCCATATGCCCAGCACTGGCAGACCTCACTCTTCCTGCTGCTAAAGACCATTATTTTATTTATTTATTTGGAGTTTTTATATGCCGTCCCATCACTTAACTCCTCGGGACGGCTTACATAAATAAGCATAAATAGACAACATAGTGCCCAATACAAATACAAAAAATATAAATAGCATAAATTAAAACCCCCAATTTATTCTGGCTGAAAATTAAAATCTATAGATAATATTAAATGTGGTTAAATAAAACATGAAGAGCCACATCTAGGAAGAGAGAGATGCCTCCAGGAAGTGGTCCCACCCAAGAAGGCAGTTCCATCTGGCTGCTGGCAAGGATTGCTGGGGTGAAGGCAGGTTCTTCCTTTGAGACAAGGCGTGCTCTGGCGTGGCCCTTCAGGGAGCAGGCCAGGTCATCCTCATTTCAGTCTGCATTCTGCTTCTTGTGAGAGCACTGGCTGCATTTCCAGGGATGTGGGATTTCACCCACTTGTTGGTGAGACAGGGCTAGGGGAGCACAGAGCCAGCAATGCAAGGGGCATCTCTTGCTTGAGGCACTGGATCCTCTTCTTCTCTTCTTCTGCCAGATCGGATTGTGGGTTGAACTTTTGGGCAGTGGGGCTGCCTTAATGTAGTTTTAGCTCTATGTGAGTTACCGTCTATTTGCCTCTTGGCTATATTTTGTATTGTCCTGGTCATAACTTGTGAATGTTGAGTATTGCTGTTTTTGGATCCTGTTATTAATTGCTACTTCAGGATTGGCCATTTCTGCTTTCCGCTGCTAGCCACTTTGTGTCAGTGCAACCTTCATGCACCTTCTATCACACTGCAAAAAAATCTCCAGGCCTGTCATGCTCCACCAGCACTGGAAAAAGCAGCATCCAGAACTGTAAAATGCAGCTTAATGGAAAAAAGGAGGTCACCGTACTGCTCAGCAAAAGAGCTCAGTTATTAGAAGCAAGCAGATAAGGCATTTCCTCCCCATGACCCAGTATTCACCACAGCAGAATAGCTTAGCTCTGGCTCTTCTGTTAAGATCTGTAAGTAAAATTGCTGCCACTTTAAGCCAAAGAAAGAAATTCACATCTGACGGTCTTTTGTTAAGTGACCAACAGGATACAACACTCTGCAGTTTTGCCTTAGCTGATTAGGGCTCCCTCTACCCCTCCCGGCGGCCCCATTGCATGACGTTATGAATGGTTCACAACTGTCACCTGGAAGATCTGTCTATAGGAACAATGCTGGGGTTTCCAGTCTAGAAACGCCATTCAAGAGTCCACAGCAGAAGGCGAGAGAGAATGGTAAATTCAGGAATCGAAACTGGTGGGTTTTGCGCTTTCCAGTGCCAAAAGCCTCTTCCGCTGCGAGAGAGGAGCACGGATGCGAGTGCGCTTCTCTTGTTGCAGCCTTGGGGTCTGGTGCGATCCAGAGATGCATTGCGCTTTTTGGCCATCTCCTGCGGGCAGGCTAAGCTGCCTTAGAGCGTTCTCCCCCCAGGCGAGCTTGATGGAGCGCCTCGGACGGTTTTGGTTGGGTAAAACATGCGCTCACCTTTGATGCGCTCTTTGAAAAGTGCCCCAAAGTAGACGCAGTCACAAGGATTACTTGTGAATAGGGCGCATGGGGCATAGACAGGTCCAGAAGAGTTACCAAGTTTTATTTTTCCCCTAGCAAGATTTCTGTGTCGTTGAATCGAGATAGGAATTTCGCAGGCCAACCGTTCCCGAAAAAGAGATAAAGAAAGCTGAAAACACTTTATTTGCAACTTGCCCACCATCTTAAGGGACAGAAGCCCAGCGGGGGGGAATAATACCGGCACTACCCGAGAAAAACCAAGCATCATTCAGCTCGAGGTGCCTGAAACTGGTCAACGATTCCGAGGAACGCGTTCCCTGCCTTCTAAGGCTTCACCAGTGCCACAGCTCCCCAGATCCAATTCCCGAGGGCAGCAACATTGTTGCTGTGCCTCTAGCCATGTCCAGAGTGCATTTCCCTCCAGCTACGCCCAAGGCTGAGACTGTCGGAGGCCCGTCCTTCTTCCCCTCCTGTCCCTTCCTTACCTTAACCGAAGCCTTCTTGACATAGCCCGGCGCCCGCTGGGAGCTTGGCGACCCTTGCAAGTAGTTGAAGTACTGGACGGCCGTCCGGGCGGCCCGCGTCACTCGCGAGTCGGAGGCGACGGGCGCCCTTCCGGACGCCTGCGGCAGCAGCTGGTCCAGCCGGATCAGCTTGCTCGCGGGCCAGCTGCCGTGCCCGGCGTCCCGGGCCGAAAGGGGCGAGGAGCAGAGCAGCAGCAGCAGCAGCAGCAGCGGCGGGAGGAGAGGCGCCGGCAGTCGCGGCATCGTGCGGGCGAGCGGTGCCTGGACGGAGCGGAGCGGAGCGGGGCTCTGCGCCGCGGCCGGGCCGGCACAAGTAGTGCCTTCGGGGCGCCGGTCCCTCCCCTCGCCGCGCCCGCCCAGCCGGAGGCGTCCTCCTCGGCGGCGCCCACGCGCTTCCTGCCGCCGTTCCCGCGCTGCCCGCCGCGGCGTGCCCGGCAGGCGGCTGGGCGACGGCCGCGGCGGCCCACGCTCGCCCGCAGGGTCTCCGCCTCGCCGGGGGAAAGCCGCGGCTCCCCCAAGCGGGACCTGCCCGCCTGCGCGCCCGCTCTGTGGCCCCTAACGCTCCTTGACCGTGTGAGTGAGTCGCACCCGGGCAAGCCGAGGTGTCCGGGCACCGGAGGCGGGGCAGCCCGCAAACTAGTAGTCGTGAGAGCAAAATGCGTGCAGGCACGTGTCGACAGAAAGAAAAAGTCTCTGGGGAGCAGTGGAACACCATGGGAAAGAACGACATGGACAATGACGATGCAACGTATAGATTATTTACTATAATATGGTGTATTATAGTATACCGTGTAAACTATATACTATATAAGTCCTTGCATCTAAGGATTAAGCGCTAAAATGCCCGGGAGAAAAGGAGTGCCTTTGGCTGCTTTCCAAGAGTAACAATGTGGGGACCAGGCAACCCCCGTACGGAGGACATTCCCTACGTGGGGTGTCAGAACGGAGAAGGCCCGCCCCGTGCAGCCACCGCCCCGTTTCTTCACTGCAGCACCCACGAAAGCCTGTAGATGGCCCGAAGGTCCGGGCACTGCGCTGCCCTGCCCTCTAGTGGCGGAGTCGAGGCAACCGCAGGGGTCGTCGGATGGCGTAGGAGAGGTCGGAATGTCAGCGTCGACCTGGGAACTCCTTGCAGCCGACGTGGAAAGAACACGAGCAAGGCTGGAAAGCGACCTCCGTTCCGGAGGCTGCGGGCACTGTGGAGGGCAGGGAGGCTGCAAGGTCTGCTTCCGGAAGACTGACTTAGCTGCCAGTTGCAGGAGGGGGCGGGTAATTGCCCCTCACCCTTGTCACGGTCGGCCCCACTGGATTGCGCTTTTTTTCCTTATTAGGTTTCTTGTTAGAGTGTTTAGGACTGCAGTTTTAACTCCTCCTCAACTATTTTAAGCTGCTTTAGACATCTGTTGGGAAAGCGTGCTGACTTCAGCCTTCAGTGGCCTATTTTTTCTTTACATCTGCAAAAATATTACTCCAAATGGTTATAAAGAGTAACCATTTCCCTCCCTGCTTCTGGAGGTTTTGTTCCATTCTGTTTCTGGTGGAAACATCTGAAGCCAAAAAACATATGTTCTTTTTCATATTTGGAGTTCCATTAATGTTATTTGCATCATGATCTGATTCAAGTTTTGTGTAGAACTTAAGAGTAGCTTTAAATCCATTTTGCATGTGTAGGGTTCTGATAGCAACCAATCTGAGGCCTTCTTTCAGCATTTTTTATTTGGTTAGCTTTGCTGAGAGAGCTCTCTTGGTTCTTCTCACTGCCGCATCTCACAATACTTTCCTTTGAAAAGTGGACAGATATTTGTCTCCGAGGACCTACAGTCAAGGCATAAAGGCAATACTCTTCTTCTGTTGCCTCGCAGCATTCAGAGATAGACTGCTGCTGCACATGGAGGTTTCATTTTGGTGTCTTTGCTAACATGTGTCCTCTAGCCTATTTCCACTTGTCTGTAACTGCTGCTTGCTCTTCTGTCTGATTAATCTGACACCAGCCACTGAAGGATGGTCAGGCGCTACAGTCATAAAGTAAACACCAGACTTCATGGTTGAGGAAAGCCTGTATTTCACTGGTATAAGATCATCAGCATGGATGGGCTGAGCAATGACAGACCAGCAATGTTTCCTGCATGAGGATCCGCTTGACCATTTGCTTGTCTGGCACACACATGCGGTAGCAGGGATGCACTCCGCATCCCCGTGGCTTTTCCAAATAGGAATGGGTACCTACTGCTTGTTCAGGTCAGGAGAGTCATGGCACGAACATGGTGTGCCTTTTCTTGTTGTTGCCTCATGTGTGCTCCAGAAAAATAAATAAGCCCAGTGTATACAAACCTGCACAAATAAAGATTAAGATGAAACTTCCCTGCTGGGGGCTGGCAAGGGAGAGATACATCTCTGTACAGCATTGTCTCCTCTTCGCAGCCAGTTGATTTCAGTGCTAAGCACACAGTTGCAGTAGGTACTCCTTCCCTCCCCCATCTGCCATTCTTCCGTGGTTGCTTGTGCTTAAGTACTAGGACTCCATAAAGTGTGGAATAGCTGCCTCACAAGTTTTAGAAACAACAACCACTTCCCAAAATTGCCAATATGTGTGGCAATATTTATTCCAGGCTTTGATTAAAATCAAAGGATCCAAGAAGAATTACCTTTAAGCAGTAGCTTCTCTGTTGACTATCTCTGATGTAAGAGTTGAAAAGGAGGAAAATTGCTACATTTTAAATCATTGTATTAGACTATTAGTTAAGAAACTGTTTAACATGCTTCTTAGTTGTTAGTTTACCAGTCATTTAGTTTAGCTTACATTATATCTGAAAAGTTTGTAGCTTTACCTCCACTGGCACCAAAAGATTAAGAAAAAAACCTTAACTTTTTTGTAACAATCTCCCATTTTGTAATTGCTCACACATATCTTTCTAATGTGGAATTAATTTGGGAAAAGACATTGTTTTTGTTCTGTGTCCGGCATTTCACAACTAGATTTATGAAAAAAAATGTTTTTAACGCTTTTCTTTAAACATGCATAGGCCTTTATTTAAAAAGAAAGAAAAAACGAAGAAGTAGTTCATAACTGTTTTTTTAATCTCAGGATAACTGCTTTTATTTCCATTTATTGGAAACAGAACCAAGCCTTTTTCTCTAACCTGTTAAAGGAGGATAGATCTATGAATGGGTTTTAACCATGCTAGCTAAAGGCAAATTCCACGTGTTGGGATAAAAAACAGGGCAGGGCTGATGCCTTCATTAGCTTCCCAGATGCAACTGTCTGGTTACTTCTGGAAAGAGAGGGTTTAATTGGAAGAGGGATGAGTGGAAGGAAGACAGCAGCTCCTGCTGTTCTACAGAACTTGCGCAAGACTGTTCTTATAGGTCCAGTTATGAAAGCTGCTGCCCAAGCAGAAGAATGTCTTTTGACTTACTTTCAGTTTTCTTGTGCAAGAAGAAGGGAGCCTTTTATTCTGAGGGTATGTTAGGCAATCGAGGAAGTGTCCTAAGCACTGCCACAAAATGGCTGCTAGGGGAAGCATGACTAAGGACAGATGGGGTTTGAACCCCGCATACTAAATGACCCCTTTGCCCCAACCAGTTTACAGCCACAAAGGAAGCCTCTACAAACTGCTGGATAGTTTACAGCCCTTGGGCACTACAGAAATAATTAAACACATATTTCACAGCAATGTCAGTTGCCGGCAAGACAGTATCAGTTGCCAGGGCTAGGGCACCTGGGCAAACAGCAAGGAAACTATGCAAGGGACCGAAAGCTGTCATGTTGCCCAGTCCCTCTCTCTCATGAGGTGCAAAACAGCCCTTCTGTGAACAGAAGATGCTTTCTGCATGCAAAGGGGCTCTGAATGCTGATAGGTGGAACCTTTTACTTGGTCCATGCTCTCTCCTAGGCAACCTTCTTGACGGGTCTCAGCTGGGCAGTTCTGGATGGAAGCCATTTGAAGAGAAGAGCCAGTTGCTCTAAGAAATCAGAAATAAACCCTCTCAATAAATCAGGAGTGCTGAGCTGGTTTTGTGAATGTGTCAGCCCAGAATCACATCATGGGACACCAGGAACTTGTTCATCCTAATTTTTGAATATTTTTAAAGATGCAGTGTGAATGTATATAGGTGCATTCCAATGGACCGTACATCAGAATAGTCACAAAACCAGTTCAGGATGCACTTACCGGCATCCTCTGGGAAAAATCAACACTGAGCTGCCAACACGGTGTAGAAAATGGTACGTCAGCTGGTCCTCAGTGGAGGTAGTCTGTCTCGGATGCCTGAACATCATCTGCGTGGGATGGCTGTAGCCCTAGCCTCCACCCATTGTGGGCTGCGACATGGTTCACTGGGGACCAGTCTAGTCTGCTAGGGTCCCAGTAGAGCTCCCCCAGGTTGGCCAGCTGGCCACACCCCTTTCCCCTGGTCATCAATGATTTGGTGGTTTCTTAGCATCTTCACAGTGCCACCTTGCCCTCGCCGGAGGGCAAAAGTCGAAATGCCTCTCCTCAGGCTTAGTTTCTGGCACGAAGTGCATTAAGCTAAAATGTGCTGATGGTTTAGCCTCAGCTCTTTTGCCAGCTAGGGAACACTGTAAGTTGTAGGACTCTTTTTCTGTCTCAACTGACATGAGATTGGATCTGTAGGGTGTTTAATTTAAACGGATTTTTTCATGGGATTTTAGAATATGAATTCAAGTTTTCCATCTCCCTCCACCCAAGTTCATGGTTGTCCTACACATTGCTGACAACGCGTTGCTAAGCCCATGGCAGCCAGGGGTGCTGCGATGCTCCTTCCTCCAAGACCTTTGAATGTGTTGATCTCAGTGTGCCATTTGGGCTCCATTTCAGATCAGGCCAGATCAGCAACTTAGGACACTGTCAGAGCATGGTGCTAGTTGCCTCATGAAGCACCAGAGTTTTGCAATCACTTCACACACACACACATTATTAAGGGCAAGGTGAGCTGCAAATGTTCTGTTCCAAGAAGGCAGAAAGACACTTTCACCTACTATATGACCAGACTGGAATTACCTAGGAAGTAGAAGAGGCAAAAATAAGCAGCTGCAACAACAGCACCAGTGAATATTTTGTAATATGCGTAATGATTTCATGGCAGGTATTTGTGATGAAATATTTTGGGTCGAAATGCCACATGTATGAAAGTTGTATGAACTATGCATGTGGATTCAAATCTATCAGTAGAATCTTTGTAAGAAGTCATGTGTAAGTATAATGCACATGTATGCAGTTGCTTGAACCTGGCAAGGATGTACCTGTGGTCATCATCCAAGACCCTTCTCCACATGCCTGTCTTGAGAAAGTCCTGGAAGGTGGCAACAAAGAGGCCTTCTCAGTGGTGGCTCCCTGTTTATGGAATTATCTGCCCCAGTGACACCTGTCTGTGGCCAACACCGTTATCTTTTCAATACCAGGTTAACACCGTCCTCTCTCAGACATTTGGCAGCATAAAATGAGGTCTTTAACCAGGTTTTTAACTTTGTTGTTTGTTTAAAATGTTTTCTTCTGTATGTGTGTGTCTTCCTCCTTGTTGTATATTGATATTTTCACAAGTATATGGTTTGTATAACCTATTTTTCAGGCTTTAACCTTTGTAAACTGCTTAGAGAGCTTCAACTTTGAATGGTATAGAAATGTAATGAACAAATGCATATATTCCAAACAGGGATTTGAAATTCCTTCCCCACTTCCAACAATTTGTTAACTTGCTCCATAATATGAGTGGTTTGCACTGCTTTCAGACTTAATTTTGAGCTGTCACTGCAAGCCCTCCTTCTCTTAATCCTAAACAGGTTTAAATAACTAAAGGGGAAATTCTCACAGTCCTCCATTCAGCCACATCATGTGAACTGGGCACTATTTTAAGATAGATTTCATGTGATGTGAGAGAGAGAAGAATATCCATTTTTACTTTCTTTTTCCTAGTAACAAGGTGATTGTGGAGTATGTGCTTCAAATGCTAAATATGCTAAATATAAAATGGCTGCTAAATAGAATTTAAATGTTTCCGTTACAGGATTGCCTGTAACCCGAGTTCAGAGGGTTATAGGCAATCTCATTGGATGGTGCTGGCCAATTGTTTATTATGCTCCCCTCATTTTTTAGGTTTTTTTTATTTTTGAGCATTTTGCAGTATAGTTTTATTGTCTTAAGTACAGTAAAATCACAATAAGAACAGTAGGACTATACAAAATAAATAGGCATAGATACAATACCTGTGCAAAACCTAAAACCAACATTTGGTAGAAAACTAATGTAAAATATTTCAAAGGCACAATCTGAGGAAAGTTTAGCCAGAAAAAAGTTTCACCTTCCAACATGCTCGAGTCACTGTGGTAGTGTGCCTTTTTCTTTCTAAACTTGCATAGGAGTGCACTTCAAAAGTATTTTCTGTCTGTTGTGAATGTACCTTCAGATAAATAAAGGAGGCCAAAATATGTATGTGAGAAAGCTAGGCAGATAAATACATTGGTTGTAATTATCATCACACATGATGACTCATACTTGCATCTAGCTGAAATTATTTTCTAGACTCAGCAATATGCCCCTGATGATTTCCATAACTTTGTGGTGGCAGTTTCCATAACTTCATGATGGGCAACTTCTCATTATAACTGTAGCATCATCTCTAGAGAAGTTTCACAAGATTGTAGGCATATTTCACGTAAGCCATGTCCGTCCCAAAAGTTTCGTGTTGACCTTTCCCATAGAACCAAGAACTTTGGTATTGCAGAATACTGGTAAGTGCTCGGTAGTGAAACGGTTAGAAACAGAGTTAATGACTTATTTTGCTTTTGAAGAAGTGCATTTGCTTTCTGTGAAAGAGGTTTCCTTTGGGCTAGGAGGGGAATTTGGACGAGAAGGCTGCACTGGTGATACAGTTGGGAGAAGGGCAGTATCTGGGTTTAGTAGCAGAATCTTATTCAAGCAAATTCACAAAGAGGATTAAAATAATTTTTCATCAGGGTGGATTAAAATCCCACTCCCCAAACTGGGAAGAAATGGTAGGTAAAGAAGAAGGGTCAGAGCGTTGATCAAACTCCAGGAGCTGTGCATTTTTTCTAGATAACGGATTGCTATTTTTAATGAAGTCATAGTTGTCACTTCAGATCTTACAAGGGTGACTTTCTTTTCAAGGTTAACAGAACTCTTGTGGGGTAGTGATATTTTCTCAGCATGAAATTGCAATATTTTCTTGCTGGGAAATGTAATTTTATTCCTGCAGCTATCCTGTCCTGAGCAGCACAGAGAGCCATGCATATTGTGGTTACAGATGAGGCACCTATGAGCTTCTCCGCTGCCAGCGATGAGGGATTCCCTCCCTTCTCCACGTTCTTAAACTATTCTGATAATCCTCAAAGTAATGTAAAACTGTTTAAAAACAAGCTGCAGCAAGAACAGTCCTAGAATCTATAACTGATATGACCAGCCCTACCTTTAGGCAGTCAGCCTAGGATTCAGACAGCACAAGTCATTCTGCTCTTCACCATTGTTGATCTGCCACATTGCATGAACCCAGTTGTGGTGTTTCACCATGGTAAGTCTGGTCTTACATGATATGAAACAACAGTTTGTTTGATAGTTTCTCTGCACCACCGTGGCTTGTCATGTTTTCTGAACCCAGGATTGTGGTTTCCATAGCACTGGTACACAACTGCCACAGAGCCCTCTAGAAAGAGTGGCAACTGCAGGAGTCACTCCAGCTCTGTAGCCTCTCTGTGTGGACCAGTAAGGAAGAGGCAGATGACACAGGCAGGGCGCAATGCATCTTGGGATTGCATTTAAGGTGCAGTGAGTGATGGGATACATGCCAACAGTGGGAAGACTGAGTGTGGGGGGTGGAAATCACAGTAAATGAAAATCACTTGATCGTTTGTTGGGGAGATCATGGTAAAAGAACCATGATCTGCAGTGACCTTCAGGGTTCCTTGTCATGTTCTGTGAAAGCAGCTGGGATTGTGTGAGTGCACATGGTTGATAAGCCATGGTGGCTTATTGACCACCAATCCCCGTGCGTGCCATGTGATTTCCTACTATCTTTGCCTGGCATGGCTTGTTATTATGTATGAAACTGACGCACGTGGGTGGCTGGCTCCCCCTTCGTTTGCTTTTTATTGTGCAATACAAAATCAATTGAAGCACACCATTAAAGAAGCAAGGAGAAAAGAACGAAAGGAAAACAGTACAGTTTTTTAAATTAAATGTAAAAAGAGCCATAGCACATGGATATAAATTATATATCTCTATATCTTAGTATATAACAGAACATACCACTGTTATTAAAGTAATTGTGCATCAACTCCAGTAAGGGTATCTCAGAGGTCCATATATTTACTTATTTGTAGATCGTGTCTATAGGCCACCCATTCAACAACTGAAAGTTTCATTAAATCCTCCACTCACTGTGTTATCGACGATAGTGATGTATCCTTCCAATGTTCTAATAGTAGTCTTTTAGCTGTCAAAGAGTAAGGAAAATCCATTAGGTTGATCTTGCATTAAATTCCAAGAGAGGGGAAGATAATTCAAAAGAACATATATATTCTTGAATATTAAAGAAGTTCTCATCACAAAGTTTCCCTGAATTATTAGCTCCTTCCAAATGGAAGCTGTTATTGGGCATTGCAAAAACACATGGAGAATAGCTGAAGCTGGCTATTTGTATTTAGAAAATAGCAGAAAATTGTCATCAGGATCAACAAGCCGATCCAAATTAAAAATTATCCTGGCTAACTTTTTTTTTTTGCTAATTTTAAAATCTAGATTTCCCCATTAAATTAATTTTGCATATGAAAATATATAGCTTTCACAACTAGAGGGGACACATAATCTATTTTGCTATGAGAACAGCTCAGAAAGGACAACTTTCTCCACCATAAGAGAGAGGAAGAAGTTAGCTTAGCAGGACAAAGATCTACTGCTGCCTCATGGAACCATTTTGCTGGTTCAGTTCACACCTTGCAAGGGTGCTTAATAAGCCAAAGTAACTTTAAACACACACCCGGAGTGTGCCAGTTGCACGCCAGCTCATTTCCTTAATTATTCTCACCAGGCATGAATGGTTTATGTGAACCTTAAGGGGGTGGCTGGCATGGTTAACAAAGCACCTGGTAATCTTATAATGTGTTAATTTTAATTTCCCTTGTCTACATATGTCACAAAGGCCATTTTTAATGATGCTTGTGTGGTTTGATGAAATTGCAGAAGCAATAAATAACATGAAAAAGGGGAAAGCACCCGGTCCAGATGCAGCATGTCTTTTTTCCCTAGCTTTCTAGTTCCCAAACATGATCATTGGTATAATTTTGTTTTTAGTCTTTTTCATCAGTGATACTATAGTAATTCCTAAACCAGATAAAGATTATACTCTTTAGCCAATTACCAACTATTTGATTGATTCCTTTGGATGTAGGGTGGAATACACATGCCTTCATTTCATTAAACCTGACATTCTCCAAATGCATTGGACTCCAGCTCCCATCACTATATTCTGGCTGGGGTGAGGTCAGCTACATTGCGTCACATCTGAAGAGCAGTAGTTCAGGGGAACTGACTTAGAGCCCATCATTTTCACTTCCTGTTTTCATTCTGTGATTTCAGAGAGAGTGCGTAGATGGGTACTCATCAGAATGAGCCATCATGACTTTATTTCCAAAATATTGTATGCACAATTCCAAAAGTGCAGAATGATTTTCTCTCTCTGCAATCTCACTCTGCTACTGACACTCACTGTTTAGTTTCAGCCTCTTCTATTAATATGCCAAAGTGTATGTTTTACTTAAAAGTACAGAGGGGAGAAGCTCAGGTTTCCATGGAATACTCTGCTCCCTCACCATTTTCCAGATCTAAGTTTCCCTCCCCAAAGCTTGTTGTTAAATGTACAATGAATCTTCTTTTTCTCTGGTGAGCCAATAGCTGCTTTTTTGATATATATGTATGACTTCACTCAGGAGACAAAATTAGTTAAAAGATGTCACACTACATTGTTTTACTGCTCCAAGTTTAATTGTTTTATTATTTTTTAAAGCAGGCAGTCTAGTAAAAGAATGCAGCCAAAAACATTTTCAGAAGCATAAGAAATCTTTGGAAGGGCAGAAAAATATTCAGTTCCTGAAACATATAAATCTACAAATGTTGATCTCTGTGGATGATAGTATCACTTGGAAGGGCTCCCCAGTCTGAAGAAGGGTTCGACCCTCAGTATTCCCTGTCACCCAGTCCATATCTGCACCCCTGCTTTGACAATATATTTCCATCCATCCATCCATCCATCCATCCATCCATCCATCCATCCATCCATCCATCCATTGGAAATGCCAAACATAGAATAATTTGCCTCTAAGAGTGTGGGATGAGAGGTCCCTGTTCAAACTTGTTTCTCAGCTACGAACACGGGTGGTGGTATTAGGCGATCCCTTACGATCACAGCTGTCTTTCCTCTTCGCAGTTTCTAGACTCTTGAGATGATTTGGGGTTCATCATACATACTCCAATTAACCTTCCTTGCAGCTAGGAAGGGTGAGGATATAAGATGACAGAAGACAGAAACCAAAATGGAACCATTCTGAGCTAGAAGCTTTTTGACAGGGCTCCTGCTGTGTTCCAAGACACAGATTAGGAAAGGGAATCTTTTGTGAGTGCAATAGGCATGCTCGTTTTGTATTAAACACTAAAAACAATAACAGCATCATGTTCCGCTAAAGCTCATTCCCACAGAAGTACTTTATAAGCACGAATATTCTGAAACATGGCCATTATGAAATGTTGCAAAACATCCCCAGACAGGACTTCACTGCCTCCCAGTGCAAATAAAAATGGACTGGCAAAGTCTCTGATCAAAATCTTAAGAGCCCACATCAAGATACAGACGTTCATTGTTCCACAGTTTCACATCGGCATGGGAAACAAGCACCTGCCAACTCCCAACATCAGATTTGCATCCTTGTGTTCTATAATATTAATTTGGTCCCTGCTGGTGTTGCCTTTTTTCTGGAAGGCCTCTGGTTCATAGCAAATCCAGAGTTCTTGACATTTCAATTTTATTTACAGACAGGCCAGCAACAATTTGTCAGGCAGCATTGTTGCCCGCTCTGAAAAGAATCTCTCGGATGAATGAGCGGTGTTGTGCTGGTGATAAGACAAACCAATGTTTGGAAGGGCCAACTGCCAGGTAGAAGAGAAAGGCTTCTGAAGAGTGAAAGAAGAACCTGATGACAACACCACATTCACACTGGCGGTGGCGCACAATGCCGCCTTGGCCTGGGCCAGCGCTTGCCAACCGAACGGGGGAAGGGACTGTCTGCAGGCTTCGCGGGGACGCTTCCATTGATGCTGCGCAAGAGATGTGGGCTCCGTGATTGTCCTGAGGTTTGGCAAAATCCAGTCCCGGTGCTTAGCAACAGGCTGATAGTTGCCAGAAAGGCATTTTTGTTTGATTGATCTATTGTCCAAATGTCAGACTTCTTAGGAGTTAAATGCTTAAACCTAGTATTAAGTGAGGGTTTAAAATGTATTTGTTCTCATCCCTCCCATAAATTAGAAAATTAAGAGCCGAATGAGAGGTTCTCTTATGTGCCATATTTAGAAACGTATGCCTGCATTCTAGACAGCTGTAGCAGTGCTAGGGTGTGAAAGGAAGATCTCCTTTTCACATCCACACTATGCATATTAACCGCGATGTGAGCTCCACTGGGTTCAGTGTACATAGGACTGCAGCCTAGATATATTGTTATACACTTCCAAGTTTCCTGACCGACTTCTTTTGTGGAGTAAAAATGTGTGTCCTGGCATGAGACACCACCCCCAAAGGTAACTATTGCTGGATTAAAAAACTATCCATAAAATAAAATCCAAATAAACAGTGTTGCAGCAAAAAAAAAAAAAAAAAAAAAAAAAAAAAAAAAAAAAGGGTAGAAGAAAAAAAAAAAAAAAAAAGAACTCTGAGATCAAAATGAGTGTACAAGGAACAATGAGTGCTGAAATAAGAAAGTTTCTAGATGTTGATGAAAGGGAAGGGGGCTGGATAAACCAGCTTCATGAAGCAGACAGTTCCAGGGCCAATCACCACAATGGAGGAAGCCCTCTCCTACATACTCGCTTCTGAACGCAGCCTTGCCCACCTGATGCTTTGAATACAACTCCCAGGATTCTTGACCATTAACCATGATTGCCTGGACCCGATGGGAGCCAAAGGCCAAAACATACGGACTGGACTGTACAAGCCGGCCTTAAAGTAATGTGGAAAATACAGCTGCCTTTGTCTCTCTGTCCCCCCAGTACTATCTTCTTTCATTTCTGCATTCTCAAGAATTACAAAACAGCCAGTTTGGCACAGGAACCAGGCTGCACGCCAGACAGCCGTGGAGTGAAAGAACATTGATTTTTGCCTATTTGTCCCTTCCTGCTTTGTTTTCTTGAGGGGCATTTCCTGAGAGCAATGACTAACCGTTATGCTAGTAAAATTGTGAAATTGGTCTACACGCATTGCAGTTTTGTTCTTGGAGGAACTATACTTTTATGTCTGACCACAAGTTCTTGGGAAATAAGATTCTAGAGGAAATGGAATGCAGGAAATGGAATGTTCTCACATGCACCCACACCCCATTTGTAGGCCTCCCCAATAAAATTCTCTGAACAGCTTATAATAAACAAGCATAATTTAGATACAAAAATAGAACATAAAGCTGTATGTTGGTGAGCAGCATAAAACTTAACAAGAAACAAAACTCACAGGCAGTAATCCAAAATTAAAAGCACATATTTTAAAATCAACCCCAGAGTTCATGTGTAATTTAAAGAGCCTGGGTAAACAGGAAGGTCATCACCTTTCTTATTTATGTAGTGGTTTGGTTTTGTTATTTTGCAATGTGCAGTACATATTTTAATTTGTTGGCATGTCAATGGATGTGGACTGCAGCCTTAAAATATGTATTTCAAATATAGGCTGCTTGATACAAGATGTCCTAAATGGGTTACAGGAAGGAAAAAAGGATGCTGTAATGGATGACAGATGTGCATTCCAGGTATAAGGATTTCAGCCTTTGGCAGGATTCATTGTTAGCTCCCTTATGGTGCCTTCCATGATCTCAGCTTTGGTATTCTTTTCTCCATGATGTGGGCAATATTTAGGGCTTACATTTCTAAAATGACAGTCCAGAACCCTGACCTTAAATCAGGTCCTGTTAGCTGGAAGCCCTGTCTTCCTAGTTTCAGAGGGGTGTGTGTGTTGCAGCTGGTAGCAGCTGGCATGAACACTATTGCAGATGTTCAGGTGCAGTTTTGTATTACAAGCAAGTGGCGAGTGTGTGTAAGACTGCAGCCCAGTGCAAGATCTTGATAAGTGAAGATCAGGATACCTGGGACAACAGGGCTAGTTTTACTCTCACTAGGCCAATGTCCCCAAGTACTTCTTACTGCAGGAGTGGATACCAACAATTTCTTGATATTGGGGTGCAGAACTGTTGAGCCACCTTTGCTAAGCTGGAAAGGTGTGGGCCTGCAGCCAGACGAGTGACCTTCCAGATGTGGAAGCAGAGCAGAGGGTTGGACTCAATGCCCTTATAGGCCCCTTCCAAGTCTATTCTAATCTGGTTTGCTGCATTTTCCTATTTGGCCTGCTGAGACTCTGAGAGTGGCTTGGCTTCTAAGTCCCATCCTCCAGAGGAATCTCAGATTGGAAAAAACAGGGATACAGGTGGCTCTATATTACATAAAAGCAGAAATTTGGCTTTGCATGGGAAACTAAGAGAAGCACTGGTGAACTCTGGAACTCAGTTAAATCTCAGCCTGATATTTCCCAGGCACCAAATTCAGGATTTGCTGCTATAATTTTTTGCTGCTGTTTTAGAGCCTCCTCCAGTATAAAGAAGGGCAACAAAAATGAACAGGGGGCTGGAGCAGCTCACCTGTGAGGAGTGGCTATGCCAACTGGGGCTGTTCAGCTTAGGAAAGAAGGTAAGGGGAGACAAGATAGAGGTGTTTAAAATAATGGATGGTGTGGAGAAAGTGGAAAAGGAGAGTTTTCTCCTCCTCCTATAACACTGGAACCCAGGGTCATCCCATGAAGCTGACTGGTGGGAGGTTTAGGACAGGTAAAAGGGGTATAAACTATGGGATTCACTGCCATGGGAAGTGATGATGGCTGCCAAACAGGATGGCTTTACAAAGGAATTGGACAGATTCATGTGAAAAGAGACGATCCGTGGTTGCTAATCTTGCTGGCTTGTGCTACCCGCTTTACCAGAGGTGGTGTGCCTGCATACACCAGTTGCTAAGGAGCCTGGGCAGGAGAAAGTCCTGTACTCACTCTGCCTGAGGGCTCCTGTGGGCTGATTTGCCACCATGTGTATGGAGGCCTGGACTAGATGGCCATTTGGTCTGATCCAGCATGGCTTTTCTTATGCTCTTAAAGCCTAAAATGGGTGGGGTGGGACAGTGATCAAAGTGCAGGCAGGCTACTTCTACTGACATAATTCTGCCTATTGAGTTCTCCATCCCATTAGTGTTCTGAACCTTGCTTTATTATCCCGCCTAAAGACCTCAAGGTGGCTTCCATGGTCCACTTCCTTGCCTTTGTATTTTATTCTCCCAACATACCTGTGACATAGGTTAGTTTGAGAGTCAGTCTTTGACTAGTCCAAAGTAACCCAGAGAGCTTCCTGACCAACTGGGACCAGAACCTGGATCTTCAGAGCTTCAGTCCAGCACTCCAACGGCTACACCAAACTGGCTGTCATGGCTTTATATGTAAGACACAGATTATCATGTGAAGCTGCTTCATATTGAGCTGGACTGTGGGTCCATCTGGCCTAGTATTATTTAAGCCAGCTCTCCAGGGTCTCAAGGAGAAAGTAGCTTTTTCTAGCTTTGCCACCCATTGCCACAGAATCCCTCAGGGATTGGTGATGGGACCTTCTGCATGCCAATTGTTCCACCACTGAGTTATGACCCTTGGCAGAAAAGTAAAGAGCTGAACTCAAGTCTGAAGCAACGCCAGCTTCAGGCTTGATGGGCTCCTTGGCTTAGTGCCCTCTGAGGCGCCATCCCCCATGCCAATGAGACCCTGTGGTGGGCTTCCCCAACACCAGCATGCTCCTGCAACTGGTACGAGACAACCAATCTTTCCCACAATGCATATGAAACAGCCATTGCTCTAGATCAGTATATCCCCAGTTCGGGCTCTGGATGTTGTTGGACAACAACTCCCATCATCTCCAACCAGCGCACTGGTGGTCAGCAATGATGGCATTTGCAGTCCAACAACTTTGCATCAGGGAAGCCAAGATCACTGGTTCTAAGCAATAGACAACTTTATACCTCAGTCCTGTTAAGTGGCCTTTAGCAAAGAGTAGTTTGTGCTAAAGCAGCTGAAGGAAATTTCCTAACACTGGCACGAGATCAGAATTGTCTGCTTTGCCCCTTGCCAGGGAAACTCCCACCTTTTCCTTTTGATTCAGACAAAGGCAAATGCAGCAGGGCCTCTGTCTACTTTTGAGTGCCTTAGCAACTTTCTGGCAATGAGGATAGTCCACAATAAAATAGTCCATCGCATCACCCTAACTCCAGTCCTGCCAAGAAACCATTGAGCATGGCTAAAGGAGGCTGTAAAGTGAGATACTGTAGCTAGAGCTGATTTTCCATTAAAGGGGAAAAAAGCAATGCTACTAAACCTTTCATCTCTGGATTTGACTGCAGTGAGCTCAAACAGGCCACAGGCACCAGGAAAACGACATCAAAGGGCAGAGAAAAGAAGCACGAGCAGTTAAATGCCTCTCTGCTAGATCCCAGGTGCCAGGTTAAGGATTTGCCGCCGTGAGTGGATGCTGCTGTATCTGAGATGGGGCCAGCCAGGGTGTGAGAGGTGTGGGAGACCATCGCTTCCTGGCAGAGCACACACTGCTTGCATTCAGATGGGCCCAGGAAGCAAGTCTAGCAGTGGATCTCAAGTGTCTCAGGCCCCATAGAGCTGCCAGTTAGACAACCCAGACCACTGATGTGACTAGGTGTGAGGCAGCTTCGGTACGCCATGCTCAGCTGCTGGACCTCACACACCAAGTGGGAGACTCCCCATAATTCATAGCTGGCTTCGTACCTTATCTCATTTCCAGCACCATGTTTTGAATGCATCAGTTTTCTTCCTGTCAATGTTCGTCACTGACCAGCTTCCACACTCATACATAGTGATGGGGAAAACACTGGGGCCTTGGTCCTTGCACTCCATGAGCCTTTCTAATTTGTTCATTGCTACCCTTACAATTTTGGAATGCCCTCCAAAATATCCTGTTTTTCAAAGCCCTGCTCAACTCTTGTAAATTATGACTGTGACGTCCTTCACAAAATCAACCATAGTTAGTCTTTCTCCTCTTCTTCTGCCTTTGACTTTTCTAGTAGTATGTCTTCTCCAGCCTTCTCATAAGTCTGACTGTTTCAGTATGACTCATTTTTGCTTCTAGGGAAAGCTCTGGCTTGATCTGATCTAGGACCTACTTGCTGTCTTTCTGTCAGTCCAGGGTCTTTGCCAAGCCCTCCTCCAGTATCCTGTTTCGAATGCATCATTTTTTTTCCTGTTGGCTTTCCTTGCTGTGCACATTTCACATCCATACACAGTGATCAGGAATACAATTGTATGGATGATCTTGGCCTTGGTCTCCACTGGAAACATCCTTATGCTACACGATCCTTTCTAGTTCTTTCATTGCTGCCCTTCCAAGTCTCAGCTTTCTTCTAAATTCTTGACTGTATTTTCTCTTTGAACTGATGAATGGGCCAAGGTATGGAACACTTTTCATAATAATTTCAATTTCTTCACTGCTCACCTCAAAGTTGTGTAATTCTTCTGTGCTCATGATTTTTTCTTTTATTGGGTTTAATTGCTTAACTTTGAACAATTGATTCTGTTTTTTGTATTTGCTTTTTAATATTCAAGCTATACAAAGTCCCTTGGTAACTTTCTCTTCTCTCTTTTTTCTTTATCTATAAAAATAGAAAATATAAAAAGTATTCAGCTGCAGACCTACTTCTGAACTTTCACTTTCATCAGGATTTGTTCCAGTTCATGGCTATTTCTGTCAGTAATACAGTATAATGGTGGATCTTTTGCCAATTTTCACTTCTTTCTAGTATTGCAGGTTCTTCTTCATAAGATTCCTCTTTGAAGGAGCCAGTCATCTTTTATCTCTTCCATATACTTCTTTCATGTATTGTTTTCACCTTCTGTTTATGGTCCTACAGTATGTTCCCCTGCTGGTCTTTCAGCATTCCTAATGGAGGTTTGAATCACCCTTTGATTTCTTGGATCTTCAGTAAGAGGTCTCTTGTCTCCCCCTTTAGTTGTGCTCTCTCTCTCTCTCTCTCTCTCTCTCTCTCTCTCTCTCTCTCTCTCTCTCTCTCTCTGTGCACAGATCATTGCAGTAGTTTTATATTGCCTTTATATATAGTCCCTATGTCCCCAGGTTGCTGAGAAGGCGCAGGCAGCCTTCTGACCCTATTTCTGTCACCTTTTGCTTTTGCTTCTCTCCTGTCCTTAGCAATTAAGAGTTCATGGTCACTATCTGCTCCTAGACTTTTTTTGGTAATGAGACTACAACTTCCTCTTCTCGTACTTCCACTTACATTGTTTGATTTTTATATTGGCCACCTGGGTGATATCCATTTATACAGTTGTCTGACTGCCTGAAGTATGTATTTGGAATAAACTGATGGTTGACTTCAAAGAATTCTTTGAGTCATTCTCCTGCTTCGTTTCTGGCCCCTATGCCATTTTTTCCACAACACTTGATCCTGCTTGTTTCCTACTTTTCCACTCCAGTCACCTATGATTATCAGCATGTATTGTTTTGGTGTGTTACCAACTTCCTCTTGATAAGTTTTTAAAAACCTTTTATACAGGTGTTCCTCCTGTATAAAAGGGTTTAAAAAAAAATCTTCATCTTCAGCATCTGCTGTTGGAATGTAGACTTGAATGGGGGAAGGGGAATGGACAAACCACACACTGTATACCATGACCTGAATAAAAGCATATACAGTGGCGCCTTGTACTTTGAATTTAATTCGTTTCAGGTGACTGTTTGAATCGTTTGGAGTCTGGAGCAATTTTTCCCATTAGAAATAAAGGAAAGTGAATTAATCTGTTCCCAGCCCCAGCTCATTCAACCCCTTGGAATTATTTTTTGGGAGGACTTACATACAATGATGTAAATGCCAATTTAGAAATAGTTATTATATTTTAACTAGGAATACAGTACATTTCATCATTAAGCAGAAGACTTGATCAGGTAACAGATCTGCCTTGTTGTCCAAAGTGCTGTTGATAGGCAATGAGAAGGCCAAGCTTTCCCTTTTTGATCTGGGCTGCCTTACAAATAGAGGACTGCCCTCTGTGAATAGAGACATGGCCACCCTAATGCCAGCTGCAATACCCATCTGGTTCACTCTCAAGCATTAGATGGGCACGAGATGGTGGTGAAATTGTGCAACATGGAAGACTCAGTCCCCTGAGCAGCCTCCTGTCAAATCGCACTGCAATCCAGCTGGAGTTTTTATTTCCATTTGAGCAGTAGGTAGACAGCTTGATGATCAGTTGTGGTTATAGGGAAGAAAGAAGCAAAATCAAGCAGCATGTATATCTTGCCTTTTTTTTTATAATGTTCATTTTCCAATAATAGTTTATGTGGAGGTACTATGAGGAATATTTTCTAGAAACTTAACCAGAGAAATATTACCTTCCAGTCTCATGTTACTGACCTTGCACAAGGTAAAATAATTAATTCCATACTTGCACTACTCACCATTTTTTTTAAAAGAACACTTTATGTATTAATTTGTTTGGCCTACTTTGATTCACTTTATTCATTGTTCTCTACTATAAAAAGCTGGCTGCATAGACGTGTTTCTCCTAATGTAATGACTAATATTTATGAAGTTCTTTGGGGCCTCTAAACTGTGGGTGATGAACTCAGAGATATAAAATTGCCAAGCAATGTAATCTCTACGGAATGAAAATTTTAAATCAGCTGCTGCACCAGATGCCCTTAAGGGAAATAAAATATTCTGTGATTTTGTTGCTGTGTTAGCATATTTTTCATTTTCTTCCTGTAGAGAAAATAAATATGAAAGTCTGTTCCACAACGCAGCAGAGGAAGCGCTTGGCTTTACGCTGGTTTGTGGAGTGGCTGAGAATTATATACCATGGTTCCTGTTTCCTTCCATGATTACTCAGTTTAACTATCGTAGTTTGCTTAAGTTTATAAGTAATTTCTTCTGCCAGCTTTTTATCCCTTCTGTGGAATAACTGCTCCTTTTTATTGCATTGGGCAGCTAAGAAAAATAGTTGTCCCTCTTTTCCAAATCACTGTTCAATTTGTCTTGCAATTTTAAGTATACCTTTCTGGAGATATAGGGATGCATTATGGATTGATTTGGGCTCAAAATTTGCTCTGCCTGCATTCTCGAGAAGGTCAAAATGGCTAACACTATTCTTTTAATTAGCAATATATTAATTAAGAGCAACACTCAGTGCTAATGGAAATGAGAAACTTCTTGAGATTTGAAATTGGTTCTGAGTCATAAAATATTGAAGCTAGATTTGCATTTTAGTATATATACTAAAGTACAGGGTACAGTGGCATTGCACAGGAGTTCAGACATGCTGGCTTTCTGTACATGGACAGTTAGTTTGTGCTTGGTACATTTGACAGCTTCTCTTCCACACCTTGGCTGAAGAATCCATTTTCTTTCCGAAAGGGCAGCAGATCACAAAGTCTGAAGGCTGGCTGGAACAAAACAGATTCCCAGAGCGTTGCAAAATGGTCAGAATCAAATTGTTCAGCAACGCTCATCCTCCATTCACTAAATTAGATGGAGATGTTCCCATTATATGCAAATGTCTATCTGCCAAGTCATTGCCAGGCAGGTAAATCAGGAAGGTACCTGTAAATCGGCCAATCCAAAGCTACAGCAGGAACTGCAGCCCAATTCTGAAGCATTCCCAATGCAAGATAGATTGGCCGGTTACGGAACTACCTGGTTCCTCCTCGTACCTTTGCAAGGAGTCCTTTCTACTCTTTCTTTTGACGTATATAACTACCCTTGGATTTGGCCACCAAGTTTCCTTTCCTTTTGCTTGGACACCCAGTATGTCCATCAGTTTAAGCTCTCAGATTGGTTTTTCCTTACAAAACCATCCCTTGTGGTGCTAGGAAAGCACCAAGCACTCTCCACCCTTGTGCCTAGCCTTCCAGGGCCAGAGTCTTCCTTTCCCTTTTCTTACATCATCTTGTTGTCCAGAGTAGGGACTTGTGTACCAAGAGAGAAGACTTTACTCCATGAATCCAAAGTCCAGTTCTATATGCTGTGTGGTCCACCTGTGAGGCCCCTTAACCTCTCCATTTGGTGCCCCACTGGCACTGTGTCTTCCCTTTGAGCCACTGGTTTTAAATCCAGTGGTGGTCAATCAGGGAATTTAGGATGTTGTGGAAACTGCTACAAGGCTCTTGAGTAATTTAGTCATGTTATTTAATGCTGTTAGATCACTTTTTAAGCTGGTTTCACCCCCTACCCTCGCTCTGCCTTTTCTCACAAATCTTCCCCTCTATTTGTCATATTCCTGTGGAAAGGCTCTCCATTTTAAATTATATTTGTGTGAACAAATTACTGTGCTCTGGAGATCCCCATTAATTGCTAGGCTTCCCTTTGGACTTTCCCTTTGTTGTCAGTTTTGGTAGTGGCAAGACCACCATATAAACCATTGGACATTGCTGAATGGTAGTCTGATCTATCACTTTAGAATAGCTAGTTCCCACATTATTGCAGTGTGGTGCATAGGTTTGCTTGAAAGAATGCCGCATCAATGAAAATAACCCTTTGTTTGTCGTGTACATATGCAACTTCAGACAAGTGTGTGAATATGAGCGCAGATAACAATGATGACCATTGTTTCAGTTACGTTTATATCTCCTTCCATCCAGTGCCACATTGTATTACACAATTTGCACTTGGGAACAAACTTATACTTCGATGTATAAAGATGGCCATGCATGAAAAATTATTTGTGGTAGAAAACTGTGCTTTCTGCTTCCAAAATGCACGAGCAGGAGCCTCTGCTCACAGATGAGTGCCATTTTAAATGACATCATGCATTGGTTCCCACGCACAAAATATAAAGCCTGAAGTTAGACTTGTCTCCCCTGTTACGTACTAGTTTTATGTGTGCAAGGAATATATGAAATGGGAAATCCATATGAACACCCAGTCACCCATCTACACCCTGAAGTGGTTACAGTCCAGCAGAAGTAGCATAATCTGATTCTGTGGACTGTGTAGCTCTGGTAGGACGACACATGACTCTTCAGATGTTGTTGGACTAAAACTCCTATCACTTAATATTGTAAGCCACTTGAGACTAAGTATTGGGAAGAGGCAGAATACAAATAAATATAATAATGTAGCACTCCTGACCATTGGCCATGTTGGCTGGGGCTGATGGGGGTTGGATTCCAACAACATCTGAATATGCATTGCTCACTCTGGTATAGTTTGACACAAGGATGAAACCTTGTAAATAAGCTTTGGAGAAGCCTTTTGGGTCAGTCTGAGGTCCTGTCCACCTTACCTTCACAGGGCTGTTGGGATAATGGATAAACTGGTATGCTGAAAATGTACCAACAACCATGACAACAAAGGCATTCTTCAGATTTGCCATGTAACCAGGAAATGAGGGACATTCCTTACATTGTAAGGCTTACAGAAGGAGATCCAGCACATCTCTTACTACCTTTCTATGCAGAGAGAATTGAGAAGAAGGATGCTCTCAACAGCAATATTACCTATATAGGGAAGCCAGGAGGAGTTAGCTGAAGGATTAAATATTTGCGTATGGATGAGCTGAATGCAGCTCAAGCTGCTAGGAACATTGCTGAAAATTTAATGAACATGGATTTGATAATTCGTAGCATTAATCATACGTATGTTTACTTGGAAGTAAGCCCTGTCACGTTCAATGGATCGTACTCTCAGCCAAGTTTGCATAGTATTGCAGTCTAAATTAGTATTAGTACAGGGATATCTGACATGTTATAAATTTGAAGGTACACAGTTTGTTTTATGCATTTTTCATGAGGAACAAAATGTCTTGCTGAGATTAGAAGGGGAGTTACTCAGCCCCTTTAATTTTGGCTGAAGTCCAATATAAGCAAAACAACAGAAATGACAGGAAGGGTGTGAATTTCCTGTGGTAAGACTTATAGGGCTTGTCTTCTACATTGCATCACAAGTTGATGTTGAAAAGTTATTTAAACCCACCTCATTTAATCAGTGAGGCCCTGAGAAAGCTCACATTTGCACATTTCAAGTCATGCCACTTTAAAGAGAGATACTTGTTTCTTTTAAAAACAATATAACAATGTCAAATATTGAGCAAAATCAGGCAACCTAACATCCTGGGTGAAACATTGACCTAGTTTTTCATGATGAGTTAAGGCTGATGTTTAAAGTTAAGGCCAATAAGACTTACAGCCAAAACTTCTACAGGGCCACAAGTTTTGTAGCCCATGTTATAGCCCATGTTATACTGAAGATTTAGGAAGCAGCTGCTGTTCTCTAGGCAAAATTCAAAGGCAGGCATTTGTAATACAGTTGAGCATTTTGGTTAATTAAAGTTTTATACTTGCATTCCTAAACCAACTGAAGCAAGATCTCTTAAGGGTGCAGTCATAATACATGTTTAGGTAGAAAAATGTCCCACGATTCCTATAACTTGTAC